>NC_084533.1:21410537-21663037 GCF_024500275.1 Phycodurus eques
GCGCACTGGAGCCTTTCCCAGCCATCATCGGGCAGGAGGCGGTGTACACCCTGAACTGGTTGCCAGCCATTCGCAGAGCACATACAAACAAATTACCATTCACGCTCACATTCGCACCTACGGACGATTTAGAGTTGTCAATTAACCTACCATGCATGTTTTTGGGATGTGGGAGGAAACCGTAGTGCCCGGAGAAAACCCACGCAGGCACGGGGAGAACATGCAAACTCCACACAGGCGGGGCCGGGGATTGAACCCCGGTCCTCAGAACTGAGGCAGACGCTTTAACCAGTCGTGCACCGTGCCGCCTGCTTGCTTAACTAATCAAAAAAATTATCGCTTAAAAAAAAAAAATATTGTGAACACAACAGCGTGGAGGAGACTGGCGAGGAAGATGCTGGGTGAGACGCAATGATGCGCAGCCAATCAGCTCACGGGATAAATCCACTCGTGCTCTCATTGGTCAATGTCGCGCCGGGAACCGATCACGCGCCTTGTATGAGTGCCCGTACAGTACAGGCATGTACGAAGCCTCTGAGTTAACGTATCTCTTTGTTTGGCATGCAGGGAAACCTTCTCTCGCGCGCATCAACATGAAACAACGCATCTTTCCGCAATATGGCTGCCGATATGGCTGTATTTTTTATTTTATTTATTTATTATTATTTTTATGAATATTTTGGAAAAACCCGCGAACCACTGAAGTCGCAAAACGTGAAGCGCGAAGTGGCGAGGGAACACTGTACCACAAATCTGTGCTTTGGGCCTACAATTTCTGTTTTTCCTCATGTCATGTCGAGTGCTCCCTGCATACACGTCCGACTGCGTGACAAAAAAAATCAACCAAAAGATCAATATTTGCACGTTTGAGCGTGAACTTCATGTACACAAAGCTACGCTACGCGATCAGCGGGCTGTAATAAACACGCAGGCAGGCAGGCAGGCAGATAAGGCAGCCGGCCAGGTGGATTTAAGTGATGCCGCAAAGTCAATCAAACACACCTAGCGCGTCGGCTTTGAAGCCGGATTCCACTTTATATCCTTCACAGGGGAAGGCCAGCAGCGCGGCAAGGCTCGGGCACGGAGGGCCGCTAAAACCTCTCGGTCCCCCCCCCCCCCCCCCCCGCTCCGGTGGTCTTTTATCGCTCTGCCCGCTAATATCCGCCGGCGCTAATTCCGCCAATAAAGTATTTTTACAGCTGCACCTGTGCTCGCAGTTTGACCCAACGCACACATGCATGCACACGCACGTACGCACACACACATACACACACAAGCTTAACTCCTGCCATAAACTGTTGATGGACTTCTGTGTGTGGAAATTTCTTGTATTCTGCACCTGTATCACATGGTCACTTTGTGTAACACACTTTATAGTGACCAAGCAAGCAGCGATTTTTTTTTTAACTGCATGGATGATTTCTAATCATTGTTTATTTGTATTTTATAGTGTGTTTTTGACGCTGGAACAAATCCCACTTTCTTGCCTTTGCCTTGCCTTTTCTTTCTGTCCTTTTCTCCTTGACATGCGTGCACTCCCAGCCAACAACGAAGCGCTCTAAAGGCCGCAGCGCACCGTCGACTTTCCCATTCATTGTGTATGTGGTGAGTGTTGCGGCGCCGCAAGTGCAGAGGGCGTTTGATGCGACGGGCCCACAAATAGAAAAACAATTCTATTCGAGAGCAGCGTTGTGGTGACATCAGACAGATAGGCGAGAACGGATTGATTTTAAATGCTATTTTGGTGGACTTGTACTGTAAATGGCAAGAGGAAATGGAGGAAGTCCTAATAAATGCAGTGGCCCACTATCTAAAGCTTTGGGACAAATGAAAAAGGATCTACATTAGTATGGGATGCACTCATTGCCTTTTTTTTTTTTTTTTTTTTTTTTTTGCTGCTGCTCCTCTCCTCTTCCTCCTTGAAATAAGCAAAGCCAGGGCTCTCTTTTGCAATAATGACAAATACATATTTGCCGGCGTGCGGTCTACTTGTCCTTCCTTCCTTCTTCCCTTGTAGGCTGCTATGTCAACACTTCCAAATATGGGCATGGTTGCACCGGGGTGCCTTCGTCCTTGCATCCTGCCACGCGGACCTTTCACATCGAGCAAGTGCGGCGTGAAAAGGCCTTAAAGCGGCCATGCCAGCTGGAAGCCCCAATACACATGCTGGCTGTCAAGTCAGATGTTTTTTGTTTTTGTTTTTTAAATCCCTGTCCTCCCTATTCTGCCTTACTCTCTCTCTGTGATGTGCACGCACTCATGGCCAATAACGAGGCATGCTCAAGCAGTCACGCCAGCAGACTATCCAAAGGGAAGATGCATTGCTAATGGCACATCGTAATTGCGCCAGGTAACCACTGAAGTCAACAAACGAGTACTCGTGTACTTCTTTTTTTTTAAACTGTAGATTATTTCTAGTGATTTATTTCTAATGTGCAAAGTGGTGGTTATCTTGCATAACTGGCATACGGAGTGATCACATTGTTGAATTATAATATTATTAGCTTGTTCCTTTCACAATATGTACTTTGATGTGTTTTGACTCGGTTGTGAAGAACATGTAATATTGTAATGTAGTGATATTAACAATTTCTACAGTATATGTATGTCTTTCATCTTTTATCAAGGAGACCACAATGTGTTTGATGTGAGTGGGAGAGCTGCTGGAAATGCTCGTTTCATTTCACAAAAACACCTGGCAGTCATTTTGTATTTTTTGTTACATTTCATTAAAATTTTTCCGCAGTGAGTGAGGCTGTTGTTTGGCTGTGTGGATGGAGGTGCATGGCGGACACCTATCATCCAGATTAATTACACCCCAGGCAGAACATCACAGCACACCAGAGCAGGTGCTTCCTGCTAATGTGAAGAAATGTTTTTTAATCGTTATTTTGCACACTGCGGTATCGTCTTTTTTATGCATTTTATGCTTCGCACCACCTTAGAGCCTCCTGTCAGTTTGAGCCGCAACGTAATACAGAGTTTAATACAAAAAATAAAATGATATATGAAAATTAAGGGCGGCACAGTGCTGTACTGGTTAGAGCGTCTGCCTCGCAGCTCTGAGGACCGGGGTTCAATCCTCGGCCCCGCCTGTGTGGAGTTTGCATGTTTTTCTCCGGACACTCCGGTTTCCTCCCACATCCCAAAAACATGCATGGTAGGTTGATTGAAGACTCTAAATTGCCCGTCAGTGTGAATGTGAGTGCGAATGGTTGTTTGTTTAAATGTCCCCTGCGACTGGCTGGCGACCAGTTCAGGGTGTACCCCGCCTCCTGCCCGTTGATAGCTGGGATAGGCTCCAGAAAATGGATGGATGGATATAATATATTTTGTAAACTTAAAAAAATGGGTCAATTTGACCCGCAACATGCCAGGATGGTCCCTATGTGTAGGAAGTAAAAATTTAAATAAGTCCAAATAAATAAAATAAAAATAAAATAAAAAGGCCAGCAGGATAAATAGTGTTTGCCTTTTTCATTTTTTATTTGTAAAATATTTTAATATTTTTTTACACGAGTAAAATTGCCCTGTGACGTTAACACTCCATCTGAATTTGTCCTTTGTGTTCTCGAGTTTTAAACTTCAGTTAATATACTACATAATGTAAGAATAAAATATGATGTGTGTGTGTGTGTGTCTCTGTATATCCATCCATCCATCCATTTTCTGTACCGCTTATCCTCACTAGGTTCGCGGGCTGCTGGAGTCTATCCCAGCTATCTTCGGGCAGGAGGCGGGGTACACCCTGAACCGGTCGCCAGCCAATCTCAGGGCACATAGAAACAAACAACCATTCGGACTCACATACACACCTACGGGCAATTTAGAATCTTCAATCAACCTACCACGCATGTTTTTGGGACGTGGGAGGAACCCGGATTGCCCGGAGAAAACCCGCGCAGGCACGGGGAGAACATGGAAACTCCACACAGGCGGGGCTGGGATTTGAACCCTGGCCCCCATATATATACGAAGTATATAAGAAGACCAGAAGACATTTCAGATGTGTGCTGCTTTATTTTGTACTGGGGATCAATATAGGCTTATATTATCTTTTCTGGAGTGTTAAACTTGAAAACGGGTAAATCTGACCTGCAATGTAACATTCAGAGCTGTCCTACATATGTATCAAGAGTCCTGTCATTCAAATTTGTTTACCTGCTAGCTCTTCTGTGAAACACTGACGGATAATGAAAAGAGCCTGTTGTACATTTCAGGCGGGAGGAGAAGAGAAAATTGGGCTTTTTTTTTTCCTCATGTTTTTATTTCCTGCTCCAAACAATC
The DNA here is from genome assembly GCF_024500275.1 of Phycodurus eques. Classification (NCBI taxonomy): domain Eukaryota; kingdom Metazoa; phylum Chordata; class Actinopteri; order Syngnathiformes; family Syngnathidae; genus Phycodurus; species Phycodurus eques. Next base: position 21,414,825 of record NC_084533.1, read on the forward strand.
AGCAGCAAAGTGCTTTGGACAGATGCAAATCACCCCATTAACTCCACAACCTAAATCCATTCGGCGGCGAGCGAGCATGAGGAGACGGGAAGAGACAGCCAGGCTGGATAACGGTGGGGGGATAAAAATGATCCCACTAAAAACATCTGCCGGATTGGTCCATCTGTGCCAACGAGGGAACGAACGAGTCGGTGGGCGAAGACAAAAGAAAGCAGACGGAGATGAACGGCGCCATTGTGCCCACGTACGCCACTGACATAAATTGTTTGCAAGGAGGGGAAAATGCAGCATAACGAAGGTGTGGACTGAGACGAAATCTCACTGCTAACACTAAATTTTTTGTTAACTCTCTTGTCATATTGCGGGTCACTTTGACCCGTTTTTAAATTAAACCTCCTTCTTATACTCCAGCTTATAGTGACCTGTTTGAAAGGTTGCCGTTCAAATTAAAAGTGTTTTTAACGTTCACTTCTCTTATATTGTGGGTCAAATTGACCCGTTTAACATTTCATCCTTAAGATGTACGGGATGTCGAAAACGTCTCTTTACAATTTTACACATTTTTCACAAAAGTGAAATGAATAGAAAGGAAGAATAAAAGAAAATGAAAGAAACAATAGATATTCCGTTTTTTGTGTACACCCATTTCCAACAACCCTCCTTTTATACTGCGGGTCAAACAGGCCTGTTTAACATTTAACCCTCCTTGTTATACACTGCAGGTCAAACAGACCTGTTGTGGGTCCATTAACAATTTTCTATGCTTTATCCCGACTGCTATATTGTGGGTCAATTGGACCTGTAGTTTAAATTGTTTTTTTTTGTTGTTTTTTAATCGCTCTTAGTGACCCATTTGTAATGTTCAACTCTCCTGTCATATTGTGGGTCAAACTAACCTTTTTCATGTTTAACCCTCTTTGTTTTATATTTCAGGTCAAACAATTTTAATTTAACCCTCCTGTTATATTTCCTGTCAATGTGACCCATAGGCTAAATTGACTCCTGTTTTTTTTTCAAATGTTTAAAGCTCCTCTTACACTTTGGGTCATAGTGACCTGTTTTAACATTTGACCCGACTATTAGTGCACGTTGAGCAGAGATGTCGGGAGGCAGAGATGTCGGCATTTTGCCCACGTTCACAGGTGGCACAAATTCTTTTGAGGGGGAAAAAGGCAGAGGATGGCTTGGTCACGCAAAATTCCCCCAGCTAACACTAAATCCCGGAGGAAACAATTAAAACGGCGTTGTCTCTTGCGGCTATCTTTTTTTGTTAAATGCTCACCCTTCGCGCCGCCTGTTTCCTGACTCCGCATCAAGGGGATTTAGTGTTTGATACGCCGCCGGCCTCACTGATGCCCGCAGTGTCGCTGGAGTGGCACGGAGGGAGGACGAGGGTCAGCGCAGGACAAGATGTCTGTTCTGTTATCGTGGCACGGTCAGGATTATCCCGCCGCAGAAGGAGAGATTAGCACACTGCCACCGACAAACAGACAAAAAAAAAAAACGCCGATGCATCACCAGAGTGAAGACGACATGAGCGATGTAATCCAGTCTTTCCGATATACTGCCGGTCAAACCGACCCGTTTTGAGTGATGAAGCCTCATGTAAACTGACCTGTTTTGGGTCAAATGGAACCTTTTTTTTAACATTTAAGGCTCCTTATGTACTGCTTCTCAAAATGACTGCTGGATGAATCTCAATGTTTTTTTTAACGATTAACCCTCCTTTTATACTTCAGGTCAAATTGACATGTTGTAGGGCAAACTGACCCGCTTTTAACGTTGAACCATCCTGTTACAGCCCGGATCAAACTGACCCGTTTTTAATATTTGACCCTCATGTTGTGCTGGCATCAGACTGAACTGTTGCGGGTCATTTTGACCCGTTTTAACCTTTACCCTCCTGTTATACTGCGGGTCAAACTTACATGTCGCAGGTCCAATTGACCCATTTCCATTTTTAATGTTTAACCACTCATGCTATGCTGCGGGTAAAATTGTTCCATTGTTAATGTTTAATCATCATGTTATGCTGTGGGTCCATTTATTGGCATGTTAACATTTAACACTCCATTTATACAGCGGGTCCATTTGACACGTTGCTGTTGTTTAACCTTCCAGTTATATTGGAGGTCAAACTACCCCATTTTTATAACCCTTCCTTGTTCATTTTTGGGTCAAAGTTTCTAAAACAACATAAAATCAGAGTTAACATTGTTGATATCTCAATATCAAGTCTATCACTCATTATTTATAGTTGATTATGAATCCACTACACCACTTTCAAATGGTCAATTTGACCCGCATCATAACAGGAGGATTAAAGTGCTTCATTAATGTGCACGCCGCGTTCCCCACAAAGGGACACCTCCACACCTTTTGTGTAACACGTCGTCTTTGCTGGTTAATACCACTAATCTGCGGGAACACAATGTGCCTCCATTTAATACATTTATTACCCGGAGTGATTAATAGAACTGCTTTCGTTGATTTTAATTAATTCGGCAGGAGGTGAACGCGCGCCTCGGCTCGGACAGAGATTTATGCTGCCACTGTAGTTGCGGTCGCCATTTTGGCAGAGTGTATAATCTGTCAGCTCTTTAAAATGCAATTATGGATGATCAGACTAATGGCAGAATAGAATCTGGAGCAGAGAAGAGGAATCAGAAGAAGTAGCAGCTAATCACGGCAAGAGTGCACTCTGCAGAAGTTTCCACATAAGTGTAATTATACAGCAGGTCTACTAAATAATTGAATAAATTATCATTTGCAAAAATATGAAATGTCATCTGTCTCGTAACAATTGGACATAATCTTTATGAGGAGTTCCTATTTGAAGGACTCCTGGAAATGGGCAAACTCGACCCCATGATGGCTAGCTTCAAACCAATGTGGCAGATTTTTTGTCTTTTCAGGCATGGGTTCTTGAGACTTTCTACCAAAATTCTTGTTGCTGTGTGAGACTGCCTTCGGAGTATGATTATTATTTTTTTTTTTCATTTTGAAACACGTTGGGCGCAACTAAGCCAATTAAGCATAAAATGGCTGCTTCAATCCAAAATAGCAGACTTGCTATGTCTTTTGGGACATGTGTTCTTGAGACTTTTTCATAGGTCTGTTCATTATAGACGTCTAAGTGTGCATAAATACAGCAGACATAATTTTTTTGTAAGTCCAGAGACAACTGAGCCTAAAATGGTGATCTCCAAACAAAATGGCAGACTTCCTGTGTCTTTTCAGGCACGGCTTCTTTTTTATGGTCAACTCATGATAGACCTGTCTACTAATTGTCATGTTGCTTCGTGAAACTGGCTTTGGGGGCTGAATTTTTCGTTTTTAATCCTGTTTGGCTGAATTCCTGTGTCTTTTTGGGCAGGGCTTCTTGAAACTCGTTTTGTGGGTCTACTCATGATAGGCAGGTCTACCGAAATTCTTGTTGCTAAGTGGAGCGGAATGCGGGGACTACATTTATTTTATTTTATTTTAAATCCTGTTGGGCACAACGGAGCCAATTGAGCCAAAGATTTCCACTCTAAACCAAAGTAGTTGACTTCCTGTGTCTCTGTTTATTTTTCACTCACAGTTGAAGTTTACTGTAAAACTGGCCCATAAAGCAAAAGAGAATTAAGCTTGTATATCTAAACATAAACAATGTTCAAACCATACAATATTATCTCAATATATATACATCTATCCATCCATTTTCAACACAGCTTATCCTGGGTAGGGTCGCGGGACGCTGGAGCCTATCCCAGCACTCCGACTCTCTTTGGCCTCGTTGTCCCTGATCCAATCGATGCGACGCTAATGGCGTTGCCGTAATGTGTGTCAAATCCATGCACCGGGGCAACCGTGACAGAGTGTCACCGCCACCTTGTGTGACCACAGGTGGCGGGCCGAAGGGGGGACTCCCTACCCCCACCACGACCCACGCCGGCAAGCGGAGGTAAGCAAAGTGGCCCTAACCTGATTTTCACGCCAATGATCGGATATTGAAAATTCAATATTGGTGAGAAAAAAGAGCTGGTACGGATCAGGTGGCCATTTACAGCTGCCGTGTTTCCACAAGCACAGTTAATGTGCGAGAAGTGGATTTTTCAAAGGCCTCCGGCGAAAGGACCAGATAGTTTATTTGGGCGGCCTCGGGTTGGACAGATGAAACGACTGGGATAAGGACGGTGAATTGTTTAGGTCATTTTTGCATAATTTACTCATCTAGCTTTCCAGGCACCATTTTGGCAGTGTATAACTGTAATAGACACGACACTCGCTGCAAAACATGAGGATTCGATGTTAAAAATGAGAAAATTCGACCCATAACACCATTAGGAGGTTAAATGTTTGTTTAAATCTATAAATTTGACCCATAGTATAACAGGCGGGGTAAATATTTCAAAAACAGGTAAATTTGACCCACAACACAACAGGAGGGTTGAACGTTTAAAGCGGGTCCATTTGACCCGCAGTAAAAAAGTACAGTTAAAAGTATTTTTCCCACGGTATAACACAAAGGTTAAATGTGAAAAACAGGTCAATTTGACACACAATAATAACTGCAGAGGTAAACATTTCAAACTAGTCTGTTTAACGTTACAAAGAGATCAATTTGACCCACAGTGTGACAGGAAGGCTTAACATTTAAAACAAGACAATTCGACCCGCTTTATTACTGTATGGTTAAATGTTAAAAACGGGTTTGACCCAAAGTATAACAGGTGGGTTAAATGTTAAAAAGGGTCAGTTTGACCCAAGTAGAACAAATGGGTTAATTGTTTAAAACGGGTCTCTATAACTCATAGTGCAACAGGAGGTTTAAACATTGAAAAAGGGTCAATTTGACCCAAATATAACAGGCGGGTCAATTTGACCCAAAGTCTAGGAGAAGGGTTATACATTTTATAAGGGTCATTGTAACTTGCAGTTTAACTGAAGATTTAAACATTTCAAACGGGTCAATTTGACCCATAGTAGAACAGCAGGATTTTTTGCATTGGGTCTTCATGCCTCATCTGTAACCTTTTTTTGCGTGCAGATAACAAACAGGAAGCGGTCGTTATGGATTTCCACTCTGGCAGTGTGGCGATCGATACATCATCCTAAAAGTAAAATGCGCTTGTGCCAATTATTGCGCATGTCGGCCGCCTCGCATGAGTAATCGGCCAATTTAGAGGACGGCGACGGGGCTAAGTGCGGCGTTCGTCGTCATAAATCGCGGATGTCCTCGCCGGGCCGACGCGTAATTAAGTTCCCAAAACGCACGTGTTATTATGGCCATTAAGGCGTAAGGTGAGCGGCTAGCTTTCGCTGACTCGTCGTCTCCTAAGATGATCCTTATATCGGACATTGGGAATAAAGGCAACAGCTCAGTGGAGACCAAAGCAATGCAGTTATCTTTTATAATTATACATTTGACTTTTCAAAGCTTATTTTACTTTCTTATATTCAATGTTTAGATGTTATTTGTATCTACTTTACTGTATTTTTGGGAATTTCCACACCATTTATTAAGTGACTGTTCATATGACATAAAAAGTTGATTTATTTGAAAAATATTTTTAAATAGTCTATTTTCTAAAGCACGTGCTTGGATTGGGAAAATAAAGCACTTACATAGATCGTTAAAAATGTTTGATATTATTTAAAACACATTAAAAGTCCATAAAGCAATGTATTTTAAAGTATTTTTTGAATATTTGATTTGACTGACAAAAGTACAGCATTTATAGACATTTTGAAATCTTTAAGAGTATTTTTTAAAATTATGTTTGAACTAAGAAAAAAATAATAGTTATGTAACAATTGAAAATATTTGATTCAAACATTTTAAAATCTTTAGTAGTAGTTTTAAATATATTGAGATTAAAATATATGTACCAAATATGCTATATATATTTATATATTAAAATGGTATATATCGTTATATATTTTGAAGATAGGATGATTTTGTATTGAGAAATTGTTTTTTATATATATATCTTTTCAGTATTCATTGAAAAAAATTGCTTCTATACCATAACCTAATTTCTTGTTTTTTTCCATGTTTCCTTTTCACCTTTAGGCATTATTCTGAAACCAAAGCAATTGTGTTTCATTGATGCATTGGTATACATATTGTGCTTCGTATGATCAAGTTAAACACAAAGTGTTTCGTGACCCGTCACGTACCGTCAATGGGCTGAAATTTGGTAGGCCTGTCTATAATGAGTAGACCCATAAAAAAAAAAAAATAATTTCAAAAAGTTGTGCACAAAAGACACAGGATGTCTGCCATTTTGAGTTGAAGTTTAGGATAATTTCCAAGGATCCGTTCTGCCTGGATTTATTCAGCCCCTGAATCTGCTTTCACTGGGCAACATGAATTATACTAGACATGTCTACCATGAGAAGACCCACAAAAAACTCTCAAGAAGCACTGCCCCAAATGACACAGAAATTGTTTCATTTTGTTTCGAAGCAGTCCTTTTAGAGTCATTTCCAAGGATCCTTGACCGCTGGAATTATTTTGGAAAATTCAACCCCATTTTTACTTTGTGACATGAACATTAGTAGACATCTATTTATCTATTTATTTATCATCTAGTAGACCCACAAAAATGTCCTTAGAAGCTATGCCGGCTATGCCAAAAGGGTTGACATAGCAAGTCAACCCTTTTGTTTTGAAGCAGCCATTTGTGACTCAATTGACTCGATTTTACAGAACCTGATTTGTATTATAATTTCAGCCTCAGAAGCCAAAAACCTGGCAACGTAAAATTTGCTAGACATGTATATCATGAGTAGATTCACACACAACAAAGGTCTCAGGAAGCCATGCCCCAAATGACACAGCATGCCATTTTGGTTTGCAGTGACCATTTTATAGTGGCCAATTTTGACAAGACGTTATCCTGGATTTTTAAAAATATTCAGCCCCTGAAGCCAGTTTCACCTTGCAACAAGACATTTGGTAGACATTTCTATCATGAGGAGATGCCCAATAAAGTCTCAAGGAACCATGCCGGAAAAGACACAAAAAGTCTTCCATTTTGTTTTGAAGCACAGACTTTATGGCCATTCAACATGGCAGCCAATTTTGATGAATCTTGGTAACATATCGTTGATTTATTTTATTTTTTTTAAATTAAGCCCCAGAAGCCAGTTTCACTGAGCAATATGAAATTTGGTCAACATATCTATCATGACTAGACCTGGAAAAAAGTTTGAAAAAGTCATGTCCGAAAAAACACAGAAAGGCTGGCACATATGTAAAATACGTCATAACTCCACTTCTGATGTTGTGATTTCCTTCAAACGCTATATGGTTGCATCAAATCCTTTGTCCGACACTTATATGGTGGCTGCAAAATGAAGTCAACAAAGCTGTAGCGACATTGCGACTGTTTTCATTTTCCTCCGTCTGTGTTGCATCAAGTCGGTCCACCGCACTGCATCCGTTGCATCAGCGGCACGATATCCAGAGCGCTCATTACGGCACGCCGGAGGACACAAAAAAATGCCTGCGCAAAACAACAAAAAAACAACTGGATGATCAAAGCGTGCGTTTACGAGGATGCGGTCAGCAATACTCGAAAATCTGCCTCTAGGTGAGAGGATCAACAACATGGTGTTTATCGCCTGCCCCCGCCCCCTCCGAGTCGATACACTTGTGAAGGGGCCTAATGGCTGCTTAATTACTGCAGCTAACAGTAGAAATGTGAATTATTACACCGTGGTACTCAACCATAGTCACCCCGGGATTCTCCTATTGTTGCCGAGTCGCGACCCACTTTTATCCAAGTTGAGAACAATAAAGAAATTGTATTGTTCAAATTGTATGGTGTATCACATCTTAAAACATAACTCCACATGCTTATGTGTAAAGTGTCTGTAAGAGCAGCTGCTTCCTCCACTTGCGAACCATGGATTCGTTGATCTTGAATTCTCTCGTGGCTGCTTGTTTCCCATGTTCCTCCGCGTAACTGATAGCTTGCAGTTTAAACTGTGCTTCGTAAGCGTGTCTCTTTGTAGGTGCCATTTTCGGGGGTCCTTAGCCAAACCGATGTTGTTTTGCACAATGCACACCCCGGCGCTATATACCTACTGGGGGCGTGCCTTTAGCGTCCTCTGTCACGCGCACCCTTCCCCCTTTAACGTCCTGCATGCCGTCCTCAGTCACGTCCGCCTTTCCTCCATATAAGCAGCCTGTTGGCAGGAAATGCTCCCAGTCAGTCAAGCGGAGCGCTCATCACACAACAACATTTACAAATTTTGGAACTCGGTGCACACATTAGGCACGTCGCATTACAAGGCGCCCCGTCCATTTTGGAGAAAATTTAAGACTTTTAAGTGCGGCTTATGGTCGTGAAAATACGGTATATGGTTTGGTTGAACATGTTGGTGTTTAAATACACAATTTTGAATTCTCTTTTGCTTTATGTGTGAGTATTATAGTAAACTTCAAGTTGGAGTGGGAAATAAACTTGACACAACTACGCTTACTAGCGGGCTGACGAACACACACGAACAGCATCATCCAATGTTGCATTTCCTAAACCTACAATACCAAATAACTCCGATCTATAACTCATCAAAACTTAAGGTTAGATTTCAGAAACCGACAAGTGCCATATTCAACTAATTTCACTAAATTCACAAAAAAAGGGAGATTTCTGGTTTTACGTTTGAACTCATGTTTAAATGTGTTTATAGTGTCTGTGTGGTTTGTAAAAGTTTGAGCTAAATATTTTAAAGGTGCAACATTTAATCAATTAATCGACAACTAATCGATTCTCAAATTAATCACCAACTATTTTGATAATCAATTAATCATTTGATGACATTGTTTAACTTGAAATCATCCAGGTCCTCTGAATTTCAGCCTCTCAACTGTAAATCTACTCCGATTTCTGTAGTACTCCATGAGTGCAGACTGATTATCTTTGTGTTTAATTAATCAAAATAAGACATTTGCAAACATCTACTTTTACTTTGGAAAACAATGGTCAACGTTTTTTGCTTATTTTCTGTGTTCCAGACCAAACCAGTAAATGAGTCATAATAATTTGTTTGTACATTTTCTTCGCTGTCAGTTTGAAATAATGTCCTTTTTCTGAATAAAGAGATAGAAATTTAAAAAAATGTTTTTTTAAATCTGATTCGTCGATTAATCGCAAAATAATTGACAGATTAATCAATTCGTAATATAATTGTTAGTTACAGCCTTTATATCAGAATCAAAAACACACAAGGTATTTGTCTCCGGTAGTTGGAGCTGCGCTAGTAAGACAACAGACATTCTAATGAATACTTTTGAGACATGAAGACATTGAGAAAAAGTCACTGAGCAATAAAAGGTTGCTAGTAAATATATATATATATATATATATATATATGAAATACACAGTATGTGAATTTTGGGGTATCTCTCTTTTGTGGATTTTCACCTATCGCGGGTGGGTCTGGAAGTATCACCCACGATAAGTGGGGGGTTCACTGTACATGTACTGTTCAACCCCATGTAGAAATGTTTCTATTGGGTTCCTTTCAAAATAATATAGTTTTCCAAATAGTTTCACTTGGGATATGCTTTAAATATTTCACATGCCACCTGTAATATTTTACTACCACTCGGCAACCCACACATAATGGGTCCTTAACCCACTTTTGGGTCCCGACCCACCAGATGAGAATCCCAGCATTAGCAGACGTGTAGAAGGTGTTCTGTCATTGTGGGCTGACAAGACGAAACGGGAAGATGTGTGAATTTCAGACTCCCCCCTTGCGTTGCATAAAATGTTCAAAAGCCAGATGGTAATAAAAGGAGCACATGGTGAGCAGGCGAGGGGTGAGGATGGGCGGGGGCACCCAGCACACCCCCAAGGGAGCTGCCTGGTACTCGCGATGAGAATGAGCAAGCGAGCGCACGCCGCCGATGCCAGATAAACCAAGTGGGCGCCACCCTGGCTTTCTTCTCCATCATTATGGCGCTGAAACATTTGATTATGCAGGTTGGCTTGGAGGAAGTGTTTATTTGCTTTCTTCTATTTATTGCCATGAGTAAGACGCCGCAGGGGCCCTAAAGAAAAGAAAAGAAGAGTGACATGCAAAAGACAAGTGTTGCATTAACGTCTTCATGCATAAATTACGACAACCCCCCCCCCCCAAAGTGTTTTTATTACGACTCTTCAGGCATGACTGAAATGCTAACAAAAGAAGTATAGAGCTCTGCAACAGCTTTTTTCTTCAATATGGATTAGTCTACGTGTGTTGCACATCATTGTACATCAGTCGCTACAGTGGATGCCAGTGTGTCAGGCCATAAACTTCTATCGGGATAAGTCTTCATTTGCACATCAGTCACTACAGTGGATAATGATTCAAAAGCTTTTTTTCCTCAACATGCCTGAGTCTTGATAGGAAAACACAGTGGGGTTCTATTACCAAGCTGGGTTTTTTTATGTCAGAGTTGCGCATCAGTAACAACAGTTGACTTTTATTTGCGGTCGCTTCATGTAAATGGTGAACATCAGTCATTACAGTCCACACCTATTCACAGGATCTTCTCTTTGCCAGAGTCAGGCATCAGTCACTAGAGTGGGAAGCTATTTACAAGCTATTTTCTTGATGTCAGAGATGCTCATCAGTTACTTACAGTGGACAGCTTTTCACGTTTTTCCCTTTTTTCAGACTTATCCAACAGTCACGACAGTGGATGAGAGTACTGTGGTCTGTGCCATACACTGTACAGTAGAGCTACGAACGAATCAGTGGTGATTCAAATTGATTATCGAGTCCCCCTGAAAAAACAAGAAAAACATGCTACTTACTTTATCCTCACAAGAGCAGCCAGCTGCATTTACCTCCATTGTTTACGGCCACCACCATTTTGACTTACTGCGCATGCGCACATATGCAGTTGTACAGTTAGCTACTGTAGTCCTGATCAAATGTATCACAAAGTCATCTCCCCTGAGCTGATAATCTCTGCGGAACAAGGCGGACGGCCGTGCCTAAGCAGCTGCACGGATGTCCATGTCAGACTGCGACTGCAGCAGAAGAATTGAATAAAGTTGTGCAAGAGTCATTTAACACATCCTGGCAGATGATTGAGGAGAGCTAGCCAGTTATAGATAACTAACGTTTAACTAACTGGCTAGTAGAAGCAGATGTTCCCAGCCAGCCAGCATGGATTTACGCATTTACGGTACAGAAACCGATGCAAAAGAGACTACGGCCACGATACGGTGAGGGATCCTAGTTAAAGTAAGCCATTTTAACCTAAAAAGCAGCGTTTTGGCGACTGCTTTTTCCCTGCCTTAAGAGTAATAAAATCCCTCTACCTTGTGATCCAGGGTGAGTGGCAAGATATCTGAGAGCTGCCAATCATCGGGCATCCATCTAAGTTTCCAATTGCGTCAATGTTATATGGGAGTGAGAGCGCGTGGCCCCGCATGGCGGCATTCCGCCTATGATGGCTCGCCGAGATGAGGTGGAATAACGTAACATATCCCTGACATTTTCCTCCCAATTATACACTAATCCGGCATCCCCGCCACAATGTGTCTGGATTTATCAGTGGAAATTGATGCCATTTATATTCATTTTGCAGCGCCACACAATAGCACTGTACGGGAATGGATTGGCCTCCTCAATGCACGTGCATGGAAATGGCCAGATAAGACGTTCAGCAGCCCGAGCGGAAAGATGATTTACGGATTTTGGATCTATTTTGTAAACGGTTTCTTTTTTTTCTTTTTTTTTTGTGGCTGTTGGCTTTTTCCACCTGCATGGAGGAATTCCAAATGAGAACACTATCTCTCTCCGCCAGTAGCAGGACTTACTTGAGGCCTGAGATGCTCACAAATTGGACTTGGTCCTCATGTTTCATCCAAAATCATGTCAGACAAGTCAACTTAAAATGTTAACTGCTTTTCAACCCCTTACAGTTTGGGCCTTACTTTGGTCTTGAATATTTAGTCCTGGGTTTCACTATGCCAAAACATCTCAGTGTTTTGCACTTGACTAGGTCTATACCCCTCAAAATCTTGGTCTTTATTTGGTCTCGGCCTAAAATCTTGATTTGCCCTTGGTCACGGCTCCGTTAAGATTTCGTTTTGACATGGTCTCAACTCCACAAAGTGTTTGTTTTAGACTTGGTCCTAACTCCTTACAATCTCTTGACGTGGTTTTAAAACCTTTGCACTCTTGAGCTGCCCTTGCTCTTAAACCCTCAACGTCCTTGTCTTTAATCCTTAGTCTTGGTCTTGATGCGATCGCAACTGCTCAATGACTTGGTCTTGACTCGTTCTCAGCTCCTTGAAGTCTCTGTCTTGACCAGTTTTTAACCACTTAAAGACTTGTATTTGCTCCTGAAAGTATTGGTCTTAACAGCTCATAGTCTTGTTCTCGGCTTAGACTCCAACCTTTCAAAGTATTGGTATTTATTTATTGGTGTTAAATCCGTGGTCCCAGTGTTGACTTGAGCTGTCAGCTCCTTGAAGTTTTGGTCTTTAAGAGGTCTTAACCTCTTAAAGACTTGGTCTTGGCTCCTTAAAGTTCCTCAAAGTCCCTGTTTCTTGGCTTGGTCACCAATCCTTCAAAGTCTTGGTTCTAAAGGTTCCCCAAAAATACATTCGTTTTGACCATGACTAGTGTCTTAGCTCAAATTCTTGATCTGCGCTTGGTCTTGGCTATATGAAGTCATGGTCTTGACTTTGTCTATACCCCTTAGGATCTTGGTCTTGAATTGGTCTTAAACCCATAAAGTCTTGGTCTAGATGTGGTCTTAACACCTTAAACTCTCAGTTCTAACTGTATCTTTAAGTTCTCCTTCCATCAGAATCAATTTTTTCTACTGTTTTATGCACATCATAGGTCAAATTGAGTCTGTGACATGGTTTAAGTCTATATGGTTTCTCGATTGAATGCTAAAGGCAATAAACGGCATATTAGGCTTGGCGAACTGGTGGATCTGAAATCGCTGACAGTGGCATAGTTTTTTCAATTAATATTCAAGTACTTTATGGTTGGTACCCACCCACTCACGGCATTTCCGGGTTTTAAGCAAGCAAATCTCAGCCGCTGCCTAGATATAGTCTATAAAGTGTACACATGTTTTGTTTTACAACAATACTTAACTATAATCATAATTTATTACGTAACAGTGGGGTTTGGCTGAACCCGTCAATCATTCGCCACTCTTCCTTCACGCTTCTTTCAAGTGCCACCTGCGAGTACGGCTACACGTGGTACAGTATCTAGTTGCTGCAGGCGTTTGCCGTTATCATTTCTCCCTCCTATTGCCCCGCCGTCTAAATCCTCCGCGTTATTGTTGGCACATTTTTATTATCTCGGCGCTCTCGGTGCGCTTTGATGAGTTTATGAACAGTGGCACCTCTAATCGGAGGCAAGATGCTCTGGAGAGCTCACATCAGAGCGCCGGCAGCCAGGGGGACCAAGCTGATGCAATTTTACATTTGTAATAATAATCTTGGAAGCCTTTAATGCGACTCAAACAAAGCCCCGTCAAAAGGAATATGGCCCAGTTTATATGAAGTGAGGGAGGCTGCGGCTTTGGATTGTTTGTCACCTCGTGCACTCAAATGGATTTCTCATTACAACCGCACTTCCTCTGTACTTGTGAGGATGACTGACCCTTGCCGGCTCACAATTAGGAACACTCGTAGGAACCCTTTCATGCAGATTGGAGAGATAGAGAGATATTTTCTTGACGTCAATAGCGTGCATCAGTCACTTCAGTGGTCATCTGATTGAAAGATTTCTTCTACACGCATGACCCTTGATATCAAGAATAGTCATCAATCATACAGTGGAGAGCTGTTTTTTTAAAAAAAGCTGTTTTCTTCTTTTCTATATGCATATCCTCACTGTCGTGCACAAACCTTGTATGTTTATATATGCTCAATTTTATATATTTTTTCACAAATCAAGACAAGGGTTTTGTCCCTACCTTGTCTGTTATTTTGATTATTAATTATTGATTTTTGATTAATTTTGATTATTAACCACTTTAAAGTGTTGCATCAAAATCAGAATCAGAATCATCTTTATTTGCCAAGTATGTCAAAAACACACAAAGAATTTGTCTCCGGTAGTTGGAGCCGCTCTAGTATGACAACAGGCTGTTGACAGACAATACTTTTGAGACATAAAAAAAAGTCTGAGCAATAAAAGGTTGCCACTAATGAGGTAATGCTGGTACAATTTTATTATTATTATTATAATTTTTTATTTTTTTTTTTATTGTGCAAAAAGTGTAGGAGTTCTCTAGCAATCAGAGCATTTTGAAATGACTAATAGAACAATAGTCCGGCGCAATCACCATTATGCAAAGGGCGCCGAGACTTCAAGAAATGTATGGAGTTTAAAGTGACTAGTAGTGTGATAATCTGGGACAATGACGATTGTGCAAATGTTGCAGATGCTACTCATGCACATGAGTGGCCAGTATTGGTCAACAACAGATATGCAAATTGTGCAACTTGGCGAGACTACTACAGTGAGTGCACGACTAATTGGCCCAGCAGAAATGTAACAAGAAACTCAAGACCAAAAAAATGGCAGCATGTAGCAATGGAATTGTAAATTAACTGTTCAAGAAGTTAATGGCAAGAGGGAAGAAGCTGTTGGAACATCTGCTTGTTTTAGTTTGCATTGTTCGGTAACACCTACCTGAGGGAAGGAGCTGGAAGAAGTGGGGACCAGGGTCCAAGAGGGGTGGGTCCATCGTGGATTCATAGCTTGAGAACTAATCTATTAACTCTCTTGAATGCCTCTTCCCTCACTCCGTGCGTGCGGCATTATGTCACCTCAAGATTTGAAGTCTAGATTTTATTGTGGGTCAATAACGAGGGAAAATAGGTTAGATACATTTTATCCTTTTTTATGAAAATAGATAGTTATAATGCGTCGGTGCAGACGAAATTTGTCTGCCACAAAGATAACTTTGTGTGCAGATTCATTTCTGCTAATTACATCTTCAATAAGAATGAGTCTTGATATGAACATTGCTCTTCAGTCTCTACATTGGACAGCTAATCAAAAGCAACTTACTTCCAAATGCATATGACTTGATGACAGCGTTATGTGTCAGTCACTACAGTAGACAGCTATTCAAAAGCCCTTTTCTTCTATATGTATGAATGTTGGTGCCTAAGTTGTGTATCACTTGCGGACATGTATTTTCCATTTTCTTCTGTATTTTTACTGTAATTTAACAGTGTGAAGCCTGTTACCATAGCAACATTTTTGCTGTGTTGCTTTTTGGGCCTCCTACAAAATGAGAGACTTGCTATGCCCTGTGGATGTCGTTGCCGAGACGCCAAAGCGGGTGTTAAGACTTTTGAATTTATAGACAGATATAGCAGAACAGCATGACACATAGTCAGCATGACCTAAGTCCTGATCTTTCCTTCAATTGCCAAATAGCTTTAATGAGAGCATTCATTTTAACGAGATGTGCCATTCACATGCACGTCAACGCAATAAGCCGAGCGACTGGTCATTGAACGTCCGCCTAATCAAGGTTGATTTCTTCCGACCTCACCCCCATCCCGCCTTCCCGCCTCCCCCTTTCCTTTTAATTCTTTTCATTTATTTATTTCCACCCGGAATGTCAGTCCATCTTATTCTAATGAAGCTTTGATTTTTGTGCGTTCCGGAGCATCCGAGCCGTAACGATCTGCCGCCCACAGCCCCGGCCTCAATTAGATTATCCGTGGGGGAGGCAGGAGTGGGGTGGCGAGGGGCGGCATGATGTTGACGGTGGTGGTGGGAAGCATTAAAGGCACTGGCATGACTGACCTCATGCCGGAGGTTTGATATAAATTGCGTTAATGGTTTTAATCCCTCTGAGTGCACAAGTTAGTTTGACAGGACTTTCTGTTCAACATGGAGGATGATGGAGAAGTCTATTAAAATATTGTTGTTGTTTTTTAGTCTCGGAAATTTCAATGCTGTGGTTTTATCACTGGAAGATTAAACTCAGTTTGAGTGGGAGAACTGTTGTTGTTGCTCCAACTCATTTCAGGCTATCCCAACTGGTACCAATCTGAATTCCCATATTCTTTTCTCTTCTTAATGTTGTCCCGTTGGTACCTGTCCACATTATGGTGGCATCCTGTTACCTTTCCAGCTGTACTCATCCTAGTTATCCTTTTTACCACAGGCCCCATTTTGGTAGTCTCCAACCTGGCTGCTCCCATCCAGGTTGTGCCAATCCCAATACTCATCTCCACCCTGGTTGTCCTCCTCCCAACTGTCCCCTTGCCCGTCTCCATCAGGGGTTTATCTATTTTAATAATTTCAATCCTGGCTGCTCTCATCCCCATTCTGGGTGTTTCCATCCCATATGGCCATTCCCAGCTGTCCAAACTGTCCCGAATGGTTACCTTGGAGACCTTTGTGATCTTATAACAGTAAAGTACTACAATAAGGGAAGAGACACTGAAATTCGTCATCAACTTACACATTTGCATGATCAGTGACAGGTTTCCAGCTTCATTTGGTAGAGCAGCCATGTCGGAGGCATTCTCTTTTTTTAATATTCCTGATATGAAGACTAGGGGCGGCACGGTGGCCGACTGGTTAAAGCGTCTGCCTCAGTTCTGAGGACCGGGGTTCAATCCCCGGCCCCGCCTGTGTGGAGTTTGCACGTTCTCCCCGTGCCTGGGTGGGTTTTCTCCTGGCACTGGGGTTTCCTCCCACATCCCAAAAACATGCATGGTAGGTTAATTGACAACTCTAAATTGCCCGTAGGTGTGAATGTGAGTGCGAATGGTTGGTTGTTTGTATGTGCCCTCCGTTTGGCTGGCAACCAGTTCAGGGTGTACCTCGCCTCCTGCCCGATGATAGCTGGGATAGGCTCCAGCACGCCCGCGACCCTAGTTAGGAGAAGCGACTCAGAAAATGGATGGATGGATGATGACTAGGACCAGGACTCGCTTGTATTTTCTTTTAATATTCCCGATATGTAGACTTGGAGCAGCTTCTGCTCATCCCTGCCGGAGGCCGCCAGCTGCAGACGACATTAGGATGGAGATAAAGATGGATGCGGCAGTTCTGAAAGCAGAGACCGCCCACTCGTCAACAGGTGGCGAGACACGCAGCTGTGACCAGGAACAATTTATATCTTCTGGGCTCTTCATAAAAGTTGTCATAAATGTTGTTACACTGAGTGAAAATGACATGTGTAAATATGGAAAATATCCTTATAAAGTTTTGGAAACAAACAGTTTTGCTGTTAAGCTAAAATCTTCTCATCAAGGAAATGTCACTGGCTCTCATTGTGGTAATTACTGCCCAGCCACGATTACGGCTTAGCACTTTTTACTCCCACACGGACCTTTAAATGCGATTTAGGATGGAGAATAAAACAGCTTGGAATGTTAGATGTGTGTAATTAAAGGGCAATAAGCAAAAATGTGGATGACGTCAGGTCATCCTTTGAGTGCCACTGCAGGGATGTGCATAAAAGAACAAAACCTTTGCAAAATAGTATGCATATATAGCATCATGAATATCGCATCACCTGCAAAATGTAATGAGGTACAGTATCACAACATTCAGTTAAAAAGAAAACTAGAGTTTCAAACAACAGTTAGGGCTTCAAAGTTCGGTTGGAAGCCAGGTTTTGGGTTTCAAACTGAGGTTTCAAGACAAAATTGGGGTTTCAAATTAGGGTTATTGTTACAAATTAGAATTTGGTGACCTAAACAGTTCATGTCAAACCCTGTTTATCTTCCATTACAACATTCAACTCCATCGTGAGCCTACCTGGCTAATTAATGATGATGTCATCATTTAAAATTGTATAAAATGGCGGCAGTGCCCTGTAGACTTGCGATGCTGCTGTCGGAATCCTTTTGAAAGGCGGTTAATTAGGCGAACACGAATCTGCACACTTTCAGTTGTCGCAGTTCCAACAGATCCATTTTTAATAAACCAGGCTTACTCAAGTCAAATGTGTTGTTCTCCCAGGCAAAAGTGGTACTGTGTTTCTGACGCCAAATCTCTACACTACAGAAATTCACAATCATTACTTATCTAATAACATGACAAAAACCTAAAAACTTTCAATAAAACAGATCGTACTCACTAGAGATGTGTATTGTTTATAGACAAACTCCATCCTTTTTTGGTAGCTGTGTGTGTTTGGGACCCGCTACAAGTTCAAGTGGCTAAAGGATCCTTTACCTGGTTGAAACATGCTAGCCAGCTACAAGCGTTGTCTGACTTTCTGTCCCAATGTCCAGTTTGTCTTGAAAAGTCCACCTTAAAAATTTATTTTTAACCAGATTATCCGTCCGTCATGTTCGTCATCTTGCTCAGCCGCCGGCTTCACGTACAGTTATACAGGGAAAATCCACTCGAGTAGCTCTAAACCAATCAGAAGATGGAAGAATTCTAACATCAACAGAGGCCCGCTAGCTACCGCTGTTTATTGAATCTGAAATTTTATTTTTTTAAAAAGAACTTGACATTTCTATTGAGTGTATTTGGCATCGGCCAGCAATCTTGGGTCTGAAGGCCCTGGGAAGATTACATTCATATAGCAACACACATAGAAGATGAAATCTGATTGGACCAAAAAAAAAAGAACACAACAAAAAACACCTTAAATGACTGGTGGCTGCTCAGCCAAGACACACAATGAAATGGATACAACAGAATGTTGGAAATAAATGAATACCATTTTATGTAAATTGTAAATGGAGGTAAGGGATAGGTAAACAGAGAAGGCCCCCAGTGCACACCTCTGATTGTGACAAATTAGAGTTTGAAGCGAAGGTTAGGGTTTCAAATCATGGTTTCGAGACAGAATTCGGATTTCAAATTAGGGTTATTTTTACAAATTTGAGTTTGATGCCAAAGTTCGGGTTTTACATTTTGTTTACAAGATGCAATCAGGGTTTCAAATTAGGGCAACTGTTAGAAATTAGAGGTTCAATCCAGGGTTAGTGTTTCTACTTAGGTTTATTGTTACAAATTAAACTTTCAATCCAGGGTTACGGTTTCTAATTGGGTTTATTTTTACAAATCTGAGTTTGAAGCCAAGGTAAGAATTTCAAATTATGGTATCAAGACAGAATTAGCATTTCAAATTAAAGTTGTTGTTACAAATAAAAGTTAGAAGAATTTGGGGTTCAAATTAGGGTTGTAAGACATGGTTAGGGTTTCATATTTGGAATATTGTTATAAATCAAAGTTTGAAGCCAGAATTGAGGTTTCAAATTGGGGTTTCAAGACAGAATTAGAGTTTCAAAGCAGGGTTACGCCTTCAAATTAGGGTTGTTGTTATAAATGTGAGATTGAAGCCAGAATTGGGTTTTTAAATATTTTTTTTATGACAGGGTTTAGGTTTCAAGTTGGGCTTTCAAGGCATAATTAATGTTTCAAACCAGGTTTCAGGGTTTTAATTCGGGTTATTGTTCGTGTTTGAAGCCAGGATTATGATTTTAGATTATGATTTCAAGAAAGAATTAGGGTTTCAAATTAGGTTTTTAAATCAGGGATAGGGTTGCAAACGGATTAGGGGTTCAAATTAAGGTTTTAAACAAAGATTAGGCTTTAATACCAGGGTTAGTGGTTCAAGCACATTCAGTACACATCAACAGCATGTGATACATTGTGTTTGTGAGCGTGTGCGTGTGTGTGTGCGTGTGTGTGTGTGTGTGTGTGTGAGTGAGAGCGAGAGAGAGAGAGAGAGAGAGAGAGAGAGAGAGAGAGATAGAGAGAGAGGAGCTGCGGGGTCTTTGTGAACAAGGTTTTGAGATGGAGTCAGAAGAGGACCTGAGGGGAGCACGCTGACGTTTCTGGCGGCTCACATCTATCCAGAAAGTCTATAAAGTGTCATGTGGACGCTGCGTGGCTGCGGGTCCAAACACTCGTACATTCTGCCGGGGGGGAAAAAAAAATAAAAAATAAACAACTCGAGCGAGTGAGCGAACGAGTAGAACACCTGCAGGCTGATTTATTTTATTGCTCCACGTCCACACGGCGCTTTGTTTACAGCCGGGAATGTGAGGTGAATATCTATCACCGCTATACAGCTACAATGCTCATGACACACTTATAAAGAATACATTTAACATTTTAACATTTTAGTGTAAAGGAAAAACACTAATGCTACAAGTGTGTCTTTTAACCTTCTTCCTAGCTTGCACTAAAATGGCTACTTCTAACCAAAGTGGCAGACTACCTGTTTGTTTTTGGGCATGGATCCTTGAGACTTTTTTGTGGGTCTACTCATGACAGAAATGTCTACCAAATTTTATGATGCTATGTAAAACTGGATTCGGGGAGGAGGGGGTGATTTGTTTTAAAAAATATATATTTTTTTTAAAACAGGTGGCAAGGATTCTTAGGAATGAGCCCTAAAATGTCAATTTTAGACCAAAATGGGAGACTTCCTGTGTATTTTCAAGTATGGTTTCTTTAGACATTTTTTTGGAGGTCAATTTATGACTGACATGCCTACCAAACTTTACCTTGCTAAGTACAACTGTCTTTCCCCAAAACATAAGCCAAGGGTTTAGTATCCCTGGAAATTACCCGAAGTAGCCACTCTAAACCAAAATGACAGACATCCTGAGACTTTTCTGGCATGACTTCTTGAGATTTTCTGGTGCGTCAGTTTACGGTGGACATGTCTACAGTACCAGATTTCACGTTGCCAAGTAAGCCTGGCCTGCGGGGCTGGATTAAATAAAATCCAAGAGGTACGGATCCCTAGAAAATGGGCACCTGGAGCCAAAATGGCAGATGCCCTATGTATTTTCTAGCATGGCTTCTTGGCACTTTTTGGTGGTTATACTCATGATAGATGTGCCCACCAAACTTGATGTTGCTAAGGGTAACTGGCTTTGGGGAATGATTTTACAAATAGTCCAGGGGGCACTCAGTATAAATTCCGCTTAATGGGTGCATCACTAGGTACCCTTTTAGCCAGCGAGTAAAAGGCTAACCCTGGTGGGAAGCGTTGACCGCAGCCCACACGGGAAGTGAGTCATTGTGGTTTATGAAAAACACCCACATGCGTCAACCACTTCAGTAGGTACACCTCCAAAAGCTACAGCCATCCGTTACCAGCGCTACATCAAAAATGTATCCTATTATGCTAATAACAGTATGAAAAATATCAGTGGTGACACTTGGAATGATTGAAATGTAAACTGGCCAATGGCAACCAACCAATAATTGGTCTTACCTGTAATGATTGACAGGTAGACCAACCAATGACTCTACGAGAGCAGCAGTCAGTGTCGGTGACTTTCTTTAAGAAACATAAGTTGCAGTGCAATGGAAGAACACATGCTGACTGCGATAACCCCTTAAAAAAACATCTGTGGAAACAGGACTTCTGGTCACTCGGATACAAATGTTTCCATTCTAGTCTAGCCAGTTAAAAGTGCTTGGACATGAGCGGCCCCTACCTTTGCAGTGCACTGTCAAAGGCTAAAAGAGGAAGTGTATTATTAGGACGTCTTCATCCTGAAGGTGAACAAGATGGAGTCTCATCTTCTTCATCTTTCGGCTTCATGAGATACAAAGATTCTCTCGGGTTAGGAGGTCTCACTAGTAATGGCTACACTTCACCCGCCGAGGAGGTGACACTTCCCGCGGTTGTGCTGCTGACAGTTTAAGGAATCTTTTGACCCGCCGTCCGGCGCATCGCCAGCTTCCCCGCCAGTTATCATCCGCCCACGGGGAAGAATGCCACGTCTATATTTCCCGCGTCGTGCCCCCGTCAGCTGGCGGGACCGACAGGGGCTGACAGTGCGGGTCGACCTGGCCGCGGGAATGATGTTGTCGGGAGTAACGTCACCGACGGAATGGCAAAAGTGTCCCGAAGCTTCCTTGTCAAAGCAACGGGGTCAATTTCAGACTTTTGTCATGGCAAGAGCTTTTTTAATTGGCTGGTCGGGGTTATTCTCGAACCAGCTGAGGAATTGTACAATTGTACAGTTGTGAACACCAATTCTATGTTCGTGATCACCCGGTAGATTTCTGTGTTCTTGCTCTGTACCTTGTTTCCTCTTTTTCCAAAAAAAAAAAAAAAAAAAAGAGATAACTATTGGTTAAGTACCAGTTGTTGTTGTTGGTAGTGACTGTCAACAATTGTATGTTTGTGATCAAGAACCGGCTCCATGTTTAGTATATCTGTCAACAATTGTATTTCCGTCGTATAGACTACATTTCTACTCTTTACTGCAAGATAAACGACAAATCTTGGTTTTTCATCATGGAGACAGGACACAAATGTTTGTTTTCACGAGGCAATTCATTGTGCATTACAATGTCAACAATTTCATTTTCATCATGGAGACAGGACACTTGAATGCGAGTTCTGGGCAATTTCTGAATCGTTCTTTAACACTTTGCTCTATTTGTCTTTACTGTTTATAATATCTTCTCTTTCTTACCAAATAAAATACTCAGAGCTTTTCACTACATCTCAATATCTGCAGAACATCCATCCATCCATCCATTTTCTGAGCCGCTTCTCCTTACTAGGGTCACGGGCATGCTGGAGCCTATCCCAGCTGTCATCGGGCAGGAGGCGGGGTACACCCTGAACTGGTTGCCAGCCAATCGCAGGGCACATACAAACAAACAACCATTAGCACTCACAGTCACACCTACGGGCAATTTAGAGTCTCCAATTAATGCATGTTTTTGGGATGTGGGAGGAAACCGGAGTGCCCGGAGAAAACTATCTGCAGAACAGTGGGAAAAAAAATCTAAAACGCATCAAAGCCAAATGGCCAACATTAATTTTTTTTTAAAAGCCGTGGAAGATCATATTGATTTTTACAGAGTGGAAATTGCAAAATATTTTTTCTTTGTCCTTCCTCGTCTGGCTGCCAATCAGAGGTGAGAGTAAGAACTCCCGCGGACGTCGCTCACTTGACAGCCTCATTTCGAGGACGGGAGGCCAAAGTGGCGGCCAAGCCGGCGAGCCGGCCAGCAGCGTCTGCTTTTGTCTCCTCTCATTTCCCGGGTAAAAGAGAAGAAGAAAAAAACAGCGGGAGAGTTTGAGATGGTCCTGCCGATCGCTCGGCCATTAACTGCCAAGCTGATTGCTTTGTGCAAAAGGTACCCAAAGAGAGAGGGGAAGGAAATTAGGGAATAATGGCGGTGGGTAATGGAAGACGATGAAAAGTGGCAGCCTGGCTCATCTTGGCAAAGTTGAAAGAAAAAGAGAAAGAAGCGGAGTGTGCATCAGTGAGAAGAGATGAGACAACTTGAGTCTATAAATTGATACATATGTATATATTTTATATATATTTAGCCTATAACATGAGTTTGAATGTGATTGGTTCATTCTGAACACAGCCACATCCCATTTATAGGAGGGTGTGCACACTTATGTAATCACATTATTAATAATTCCTGCTTCACTAAAAAAAAAAAAAAAATTTTCATGTGCTTTTTAAAAAGGAAAACAGCACTCTTTGATATTGTACTTGAATAAAATATATAGTAACGATGTAATTAAATACAATCCAAAGAAATAAATCGTTTTTTTTTTTTTTGCTTCAATTCAATGGACATAGTCCAGGTCCTTGGCCACCTCGGGGCTATATAATAGAGACATCCAAATTTACTGTACATGGAGGCAGTCTTCAGTTCCTCTGTAAACTGCCATAATAGTATTCGTTTTTTGTAGAGGACAAAGAATATATTCCTGTGAGTATTGGTCTATTGTCTGTCTAAATGTGTTAATCCACCATTTTTGTTCAAAAAGCTGTTGCTTAAAGGGTTAACACCACCACATAGATGCTATTCGTTCGCCCGTCCATGGGATTTAGCATTGTTTGTCAGCATTAAGTCAATAGACTTTCCAAAAAATATATCTCAAATTTTTGCTGGCATGTCAAAAGCCCCAAAAAAACGTCCGAATGACATCCCGTATCCCGAAAAACTCATAAGTCGCGTCACTCGTGTTAAGATCTGTCAAAATGAATTTAGGACCCTGAAGCAGACAAAACAATAGTGGAAGATCAGTATTAATAACAACAACAAAAAGAGCTTGAACTATTCGAGATTATGTTGAAAAAAAGCACACACTACAGAGACACACAACAAAAAGGACACGTAACACAAGAGGGAATACAGTAAAAGGTACAGAAAAGGTCGACGTTGACAGAAGGTCGACGTGATACAAATGGGATCGTTTGCGAAACGTCATTGTCATGTAATTTCTGTGCATCCGCATTACATTGAATGGCAAAAGAGCCAAGTCTCATGATGCATACACGTACAGTATTGAAGAATATTTAAGAGTGAGATGCAAGTTTGCTATCGTCATTGCTTTTGCGCCAAACGTCGTTAAATATGAACAATGTGATACCTATCGTAATATTGTGCGAATGGTTGTTTGTTTCTATGTGCCCTGCGATTGGCTGCCAACCAGTTCAGGGTGTACCCCCGCCTCCTGCCCGATGACAGCTGGGATAGGCTCCAGCACTCCCGCGACCCTAGTGAGGAGAAGCGGCTCAGAAAATGGATGGATGAATGGATGGAAGTTAATATAAAGTTAAGTGTCTTACCATCATATGAAGTGCTGAAAGCAGACGTGGTTGGTAAGTACTGGTTCCACTTAATGGCTGCACCTAATCTTTAAATGAGCTTCAGTTTTTATTGGGACCCACCAGAAATCACCCAGGAAACTAAAGAACACAGAAAACAAAAGAGCAGACAGACAGAGAATCGGAACATGACGACTTGTATCTCAAAGCACCACAGGATAAACATTTATACGCGTGTATGTGTGTGTGTGTGTGTGTGTGTGTGTGTGTGTGCGTGCGTACGTTCGTCTGTGAATAAATGTATGTTCACACATAATGTTTGTATTTGTATATGAATGTGTACAGTGTTCCTTCGCCATATTGCTGTTCACATATTGCATATTCAGTGCTTTGCAGATTTTTTCTTCATATTCATATCGCGCAAAATTCGCCATATCACCGGATTTTGAGTGCAGGCTATCATTTTTTTGTGGTAGAATAAACTCTTCTAAGCCTAAAATATTAACACTGTCAAAAAAAAAAAAAAAAAAAAAAGGTTTTCATTAAAACACATATTACAAAAAAAAAAATCTACATAGTGTACAGTATGAGTGTGCATTACTGTATGTTTAAGACTGTTTAGGTGTATAGAACATATGGTAGAGGTTAATTGCATTGTGGGGAAGATTAATAAAAGTCTGGGGAGGTCCATACAGCTTTGAGATATGAGATATTTACACCAAATAATAACAAAAATACGTGGTTGCTACTTTGCGGATTTCACCGCTTGCGGGGGTGATCCGAAACGTAACCCCTGTGATAAACGAGGCATTACTGTACAAGCATTTCGACTGTATGCCTACAGGTTAATGTACAGTATGTCTATCTTTGTATGTGTACTGTATATACAGTGTATGTACTCGAACTGGTGATTTTCCATGACATTTTTGCACGCATTTTAACATGCAGGCATGCGATAACAAACCACCTCCATTTTGCCCCCCTTGTCCAGATATTGACCAGGAAATGATGAAAACGCTCTTTTTTGTTTCCTTGCCTCCATCCAATATTGAGCACAATGAAGCGCTCAGCTGGATGCTTTAGCATCAGCGCGCCGCTAACAAGCAGTTGAGGGAACTCTGGCTTATAAGGCGGAGGGAAATCAACAGTTTGATTTGCAAAACGCTGCGCTCAGACCAGGAGGAGCCATTACGGGAAGAAAGAGGAGGATGAGGAGGGTGACGCTGGGAGCAGGAAGAGTGTCGATATAACAGCTCCAATTACGGCCTCCTAAATGGGGCCCCGGTGTCGGCGGGAATGAGAGGCTCCATCCATCTGTCCCGACAGCCGCACTCCTTAGGCCGTCACTCCCGCTTGCCGCCGCAATCTGTACAGTTCAACTTGGCCCCGCAAATTGATAATCCGATTGTCCCGTAACCTGGTTAGTCGGCCGCTCTGTGCGGCCGAGGAGGGCGAACAGGAAGAAGCGCGGGCAGAAAAGAGAGGAGGATGAATCGAGTCCACAGTGCTCGAGCGAGGCGCTTTCCAGGAAATCCGCCGGATCGATCATTAAGGAAATTCACAATCAATTATCGACGACGGAGGAAACCTGGAAATGACAACACAATTTGCCGTGTGAGTGGCTCAAAGTCAAGTGATTCACTCCAATTACAATATGATACCATTCACTCCAATTATGTCACGATGCTATTCACTCCAATAACGATACGATTCACTCAATTACGATGCGATGTTACTGTATCTCATCACACCTATTATAATACGATATGGTCCAATAAGATTCACCCCAATTGCGATATGAAGCGAGTCTTTCCAAAAAACATTCGATACGATACAACCTGTATAATTTACTCCAATCTCAATATAATATGATTCACTCCATATTAGATTACTTTACAACTCTCTGCAATTATGATACAAAGTGATTCACTCCAGTACAATATGATTCATTTCAATTACAACATAATACTGTACAATGCGATTGACTCCAATTATGATACGATATGAAGTGATTCATTCCAAATTCCATACGATACGAGATGATAAAATATCTTTCACTTCAATTATACAAAAGTTTTTCAGTCAAATTATATTACGATATGGTACAATGCGATTCACTCCATTTACAAAACAGTATGATTCACTCCCAAAAAAAATAAAATTCGATTTACTCCAACTGTAATACTATTCACTCATTGCAATACAGTAGTAAGCAATGCAATACAATTTACTTTAATTTCAAAACAATTAACTCCAGTTACAATGCAATTCACTCCAATTACAATACGATTAAGTCCAATTACAATAGGATTCACTACAGTTACAATACAGTTACAATACAGTTACAATACGATATAATACAATATGGTCCAATGCAATTCAGTCCAATTAACATACAATGAGATACGATACGTTCTCTTAATTAATTAATATGATGCAAGTCATTCTGATTCACTTCTTCTACAATATCACACCATGCAATACGATTCATTCCAATGATAGTACCACACACTATGATGCAGTAAGATACAATAAAAAGCAATTCATACATTTAAATGATTCCCTCCAATTACACTACAATATGATTCATTCCAATTATGACATGATAAGAATGAGATTTACTCCAAATAAGACAAGCTATGAAGCAATACAGTGCCATTCACTTAAGTTCAATACAATTCACTCTAATTTTGATTTGATTCACTGCAATCACAATGTGCTTCTCTTTGATTCCAATAGCGGTGGGAAAAGGTATGCTTTAAGTTAATTCTTATCACCTGCAATCGAAAGCTTTCTAAATGTATGTTATTGTATTTATGCAAGTGATCCATTTGATTTGTTGTGATAGTTTAGGAAACTCAATAGCTGTGAAGCTCGCAGAGGTTAATTTTGAAACCCAAGACAGATAGTGACTTCTCAGAGCGCGTGCTCCAATAGTAATATTTCACTCCACTGCAGTTTGGATCTTTATGGATCTGTTCAAGTGGTGCAGGTAGCGGCGTTCATACAAAGCAGAGCTCCGGAGCTCGCCAGACGATCATTGGCCGAGTGCAATGGAGGCGAGCGATCCCTCGCCAGGCTCTGTATTGATCCCGGAGCCCTTCACCGAGCCTGAAGCAGATGAATGGGGCAGCGCAAAACGTAATTGAGTCTTTACGAAGCGCACGTGAAGACGGCAGAGGTGGAATGGCTTTCAGATTGTCAATCTGTTCCTCCATTACACCGCCGCTTCGGTGTGCATGTTTGCCACCAGGCCCATGTGCATCAAAATCTGTTTTTGTGCTGAGAGGAGCTCTAACGACACGCTGGACTCAGCGGCTGGAGTTTAGCGGGAGGTTTCATTTGAACGGCTGCTGCTACTGAGTCTTCAGGTTTTCATACAACAACATTAACTATAGCAGCCGCTTCTATTTTATACCACACTCATCCCCATAGCAGTAAGTGAGTGAGTGAGTGAGTAAGAGAGGGAGACCAATCCTAACTTAGGCCGCAAGTTTGCATATATTTCATTAGTATTTGGTACCATGGCCTTCAAAATGTATGACTTTGGTCAAACATTTCAACATGTTCTTCTACAAGCTTTGCACAATAGTTGGCAGGATTTTTTGCCAATACCTCCTACTAGAACTGGTGTAACTGAGCCAAGTTTGTAGGCCACCTTTGTCGCACATGCCTTTTTAGGTCTGCCTGTACATTTTCAATAGAATTGAGATCAGGGCCACATCAATGACTTTGTTATCCCTCAGCCACTTTGTAACCAGAATGGCAGAATGCTTCGGGTCATTGTCCATTTGGAAGACCCATTTATGCCCAAGATTTAAGTTTCTGGCAGATGCTTTGAGATTTTGCTTCAGTATTTCCACATCATGTTCTTTCCTCATGATGCCATCTATTTTGCGAAGTGCACCAGTCCCTCCTGTAACGAAACAACCCCACAACATGATGCGGCCAACCCCGTATTTCAAAATTAGGACGGTGTTCACAGGCTCGAAAGCTTCCCCTTTTGTTCTCCAAAAGTAACGATGTTCATTATGGCCAAACAGTTAAGTTTTGCGACATGTCTCCAGAAATTAAGGTCTTTATCCCTGTGTTCATTTGCAAACTTTAATCTGGCTTTTTGGTTCTTCTTTTGGAGTAATGGCTCATTCCCATGGTGTTTATAATTGTGTATACAGTACTTGTTTGAAAAGGTGAACGTGGCACCTACAGGCATTTCGAAATTGCACCCAAGGATAAATAGGACTTGTGCAAGTCCACAATTCTCTTTTCAAGTGTGTGTGTGTGTGTAGGTGTGTGTGTGTGTGTGTGTGTTTTCCTGGCAGGATGCAGCCAGCTCAAAATGAAATGAGTAGAATGGATGAACACAGCATAGTTTGTCGTAAAAGTTCATAAAAACATCCCAGCCTGCTTTGACCACCGCATAGCCCAGGTGAATTAGTCCTGCAATACCGAGGGCCCCATGAATATGGATGGACGAGCCACATTGTCACCTCTGCACCTATGACTGCTTTTGGTTTTACTTAGCTGGTATCAAACCGGAGAGCTTGTTCTCCAGTTGCAACTTGCCCTTTGCCATCAAACGTACACTACATTAACCTGCATCTGTATGTGTTTGTTTGTGTGTTTGTGCTCGATTTTATGTGCTTTCTTTGTTCTTCTGTGTTTGTTTTTGTATGTGTGAATGTGTCTGTGTTTATGTGTGTTTTGTGTGCTTATGTGGGGTTTTTAGTTTCTCCATACCAGAATCAGAATCATATTTATTTGTAGTATGTCCAAAAAACACACAAGGAATTTGTCTCCGGTAGTTGGAGCCGCTCTAGTACGACAACAGACAGTCAATTGACAGAGAACACTTTTGAGACAGAAAGACATTGACAAAAACACTCACTGAGCAATAAAGGGTTGCTAGTTATCTGGTAATGCCGGTACAATTTAATTTTTAATTTTTTTTGACAATTGTGCAAAAAGATGCAGAGTCCTCTATCACTTAGAGCAGTTTGAATGACTAATATTGCAATAGTCCAGTGCAATGACCATTGTGCAAAGGGCGCCGAGACTTCAAGGAATGTATGCAGTTTAAAGTGACTAGTACCGCGATAATCTGGGACAATGTTGATTGTGCAAATGTTGCAAATACTTCTCAGTCAGTGTGCAAATGGGGCAGATGCTACTCTGGCATGAGTGGCCAGTATTGGTCAACAACAGATATGCAAATAGTGCAGCGTGGCGGGACTACTACAGTGAGTGCACGAGTATGTATAAATGGCCCGACAGAAATGTGACAACAAACTCAAGACAAAAAAATGGCAGCATGTTGCAATGGAATTGTAGGTTAGACTTCACCTCATCTGTGTCGCCATCACCATGGCGATGTCGGAGACTCGGGGGAGGATTAATGGGCGTTGGATGGCGAGGCATCTGCAGCTCGCTACGCCGCCAACTGCTCCCTTCACGTGACACAAAAAGACCGTCTTGGAGCCAACATGTGCTGTGTGTCTCTGTGTTCATGTTTCAAACATCCCAAACTGCTTTTCTTCTGTATTATATTCCTATTCATCCCAAAATCTGGACTTTGAAAGAACCAAATAAAACACACAGGTCAAAGTGTTTCCTCAAGGGCATAGAAACAGAGCACAGGAAACAGACTAGCAGACATTAACCTTGTTTCCACAAAACAATACAGTTTACTTTGGGAGGGTTTGCATTGTTTGACGACTCCATTGTAAAATATCTGAGGGTGAAGGCTAATGTTCAGGTAGGTGAGGGGGTTATCACAAGTTGTTGAATTTCTACGCAAACCAGTTCAAAGTTCAGTTCACAAACGTTTTGTATAATTTCCTCACTTTAATGTTTGAGATCATAAAACAAATGTAAACATCAGACAAAGATAAACCAAGTAAACCTAAAATGTAGTTTTTAAATGGTCATTTTATTTATTATGGGTGGAAAAATTATTCAAAGGTACCTGGCCCTGTGTGGAAAACGTAATGCATGAATTAATTAATTATGACTAATCAGATTTATTGGTTCATTTTCACTGACCACAGCCAAGCCTGATTACCTCCAGACCTGTTCAATCAAGAAATCATTTGAATACAACCTGTCTGACAAAATCAAGACAGCTAAAAGATCTCAAAAAGCTGCAAAAAAATGCAATGATCCAAAGAAATTCAAGAAGAGGTGAGAAATAAAGAAATTGACATCTATCAGTCTGGAAAGGGTTACAAAGCCATTTCTAAAGCTTTTGGACTCCACCAATCAGTACGCTCCACTTTTCTGCTTCCGCCGCGTTAAAAACGTTGCTGCTGATCTCCCGTCATGTGGACTATTAATCCACTCCTGTGTGTCTGACTCTCACGAGCGCAACTCCGCCGCTTCATTACTCGGTGGCGGAGTCTCCGGACCTTTTCAAGGACACTTCTACTCCAACGGTGTTTGCCAAGAATGTTTTCATTAATCAAGAACAAAACTCTGAGGTTCGAAGACATTCAGATACCGTTGTAATTTCGACCATAAACGATGCCGACTAGCGATCCGGCAGGCGTTATTCCCGTGACCTGCCAGGTAACGTCCGGGAAACCCAAGTCTTTCGGTTCCAGGGGTTCCGGTGGTTAGTATGGTTGCACAGCTGAAGATTAAAGGAATAGACGGAAAGGCACTACCAGGAGTGGAGCCTGCGGCTTAATTTTGAGGTTAGAGTTATGTTTACTCTCTAAGTGTCAAAAAGTCTCAGTTTCTTGTTTCTTCTCTCCGCTGTGAATTCAAACTTCTTAATAACGAAAGGCACTGACATGCAGCCGAGTGTGAAGAAGTCATAAGTGTCTTCTTTCTGCGATAGAAAAGTGAGGTGAATGTGTGGAAAGAACACACGCTGCCAACATTTTACAGCAGCAATCCTTGACAAGCTAAAGCCTGAAGGACGTCAAACGTTTGCCTTCCGGGCCGCGACCTCGACCTGGACCAGGCCCACGAGTCCGCCTGACAAGGTGAGGTCAGCGACCTGGAGAGACTTCGATTCATCAAACCTTGAGGCGGGAGCAAAGTCGAGGCTTTGGCGCATTGCCCTTCTGTCCGAGTTCAGGAAAAGTGACACAGAAAGAATCACAAACTCCTTTTAGACCTCATTGGGTTTGGTTACTAAGAGATGATGTCATCAACTTGAAATTGTACAAACAGAAAGGAGTGTTTTCTTTTTTTTAGGATTTTGTGTTTGCCATTTTGGGGGTCATGGTACGTTCATACTGGACATTGACAACACTGAGATCTGCAAACTATTGCGTAAAACCACATAAAAAATCGACATGAGCGAAATAAACACATTTGTCGGGATAATGGAAGGTAATTAGGGTTAGATGTTAGGGTAAGAGTTAGTTTGAGTCATGGTTAGTGCTTTGGAAGTTCGGTGTCAGGATTAGAGACAAGTAGGGTTGTTAGGGTTAAGGTTAGTTATTGTTAGAGTTAGTGGTTAGACTGCTGTGGACGTTTATATTCGGCAACTGGAACCCGACCGTTTACCGCCAGTGATGTATATATTCGTCAAGTGCGTTTTTCAACAGGTACGCGTGGAAGAGGGTCTCGTCCAGCTAGTCTGTGGAATTCAGGTTTGTAAACCATCCATCCACCCATCCATCCATTTTCCGAACCGACTTATCCTCACTAGGATCGTGGGTGTGCTGGAGCCTATCCCAGCTATCTTTGGGCGAGAGGCGGGGTACGCCCTGACCTGGTCGCCAGCCAATCGCAGAGCACATATAGACAAACATCCATTCGCACTCACATTCACACCTACAGGTAATTTAGAGTCTTCAATTAACCTACTATGCATGTTTTTGGGATGTGGGAGGAAACCGGATTACCCAGAGCAAACCCACGCAGGCACGGGGAGACCATGCAAACTCCACACAGGCGAGGCCGGATTTGAACTCGGGTCCCCAGAACTGTGAGGCAGTTGTGCTAACCAGTCGCCCACCGTGCTACCAGTTTGTAAACCACTGTAATGAAAAACAGATCCCTGTAGATGGTGGTCTTGCATTGCTTTGGATTTGAGATCTGCACAACTTCTCAGTAAGCAAAGCATCCATCCATCCATCCATTTTCTGAGCCGCTTCTTCTCACTAGGGTTGCGGGCGTGCTGGAGCCTATCCCAGCTATCATCGGGCAGGAGGCGGGGTACACCCTGAACTGGTTGCCAGCCAATCGCAGGGCACATACAAACAAACAACCATTCGCTCGCACAGTCACACCTACGGGCAATTTAGAGTCTTCAATTAATGCATGTTTTTGGGATGTGGGAGGAAACCGGAGTGCCCGGAGAAAACCCACGCAGGCACGGGGAGAACATGCAAACTCCACACAGGCAGGACCGGGGATTGAAGCATTTTAAAACAAAGACCCATTTAAAACAAAGAGGGGAAAAAATACAATTAAAACAGCGTACAGTGCAAGAAATATCATTTAAAAGTGGAAATGCTGTAAAAACCATGGGGGGAAAAGAAGAGTTTTTAACCTGGACTTAAAAGCATGCACACTTGGGGCTGACGTCACTTCTGTTGGCAACTTATTCCATTTGTGTGCAGCATAATAGCTAAATGATGCTTCACCATGTTTGCTTTTGCTGTGCTCCACTATTTGACCTGTGTCTGTCGATCTCAGAGCCCGACTGGGTTTATATTCCATTAACATTTCATTCATGTATTCAGGACCTAAACCGTCCAGTGATTTATAGACCAGTAGCAGAACCTTAAAATCTATTCTAAATCTGGCTGGAAGCCAGTCTAAAGACTTTACAATTGGAGTAATATGCTCTGACCTCTTTGTTCTGGTCAGAAACCGAGCTGCAGCATTCTGAATGAGCTGCAGCTGTTTAATGCTCTTTTTACCAGTCAGTCCAGTCAGAAGACCATTACAATAGTCAAGTCTACTTGAGATAAAAGCATGGATGAGCTTCTCCTGGTCTACTTGACACATGCAAGCCTTCACTCTGGATATGTTCTTCAGATGGTAGACGGCAGTTTTAGTAATTGATTTGATATGACAGTAGAAAAAGATTAAAGTGCGAATTTCAGTTTGTCACGTCGATTGTACGGGAGAGAAATGCTGAAACGTTGAAAGCTGGACAAGTTTAGGCACCTCACACTCCAACAGCGTGTATGTGTGTGTGTATATATATATATAGCTACCCTCATACTACAGCAAACAAACAAGCCACTTTACCAAAATATACATTTCGGACTTAAAACACACAAGTACAGAGAGGCATTAAGCAATGTCAGGGGACCACGAGTGCGATAATACTGATACAAAGACAACTGTGCAAATGCTGCAGTGTCCTCAAGCAGTTTAAAGTATCCAGTAGTGTGGAAATTCCAATCAACAAGAGCTAAAAAAAAATAAAAATAAAAATAAAAAGATGATTATTTTGCCATCAAAAGCCCTTCTAGTCTTGATTTTGTTCTGCTTGGCATGCCGTTGCACAAAAGCCTTGTTTTCTCTGCTTTTTGGTCAGAAACTGGTGTTTTTGGTGATTGTGTTCTACTGCAAAGAAAAGAAAGAGATGCAGATTAATAAAAAAATCACTGGTGAAAGAAGAAATTCTGCTCTTTTTTGGCAGGTTTGATGCTTCTATTGTAGCAGAACACAATATTTTGTGGGTATTGATAGATCCGTCAAAATGCTCTCTTTTATCGGCAAATATTTCATTCATGCTTAAAAAAAAATGCCTCAAACACCTTCGAGTGCCGTGATTGCATGTGAAAGAAAAGACACATGAGCATTGGCTTAGACGTGTTTGAGCATGAAAGACTACCCCCCAAAAAAGGGGAGGAGGAGGTCTTCCCACTACGGTATTTTTTTTTTTACATTTTTTTATTATTTTTCTTTTTTTTTCCCGGCGGTCGGTCCTGCGGTCTCGTTATGTTCCGGTCGTGTAGGTCGCCGCGCCGCTCGCCATCACGGATCACACCGGCGTGACCTCTGGCTCTCATCTGGCTCTCATCTCCGTCACACCTGCCTGCGCTCAGCCTGGACGCACACGGTGGGATCATGGCGCCCCCTGGAGGCCAACTTCTTCTTCTTTTTCTTCCTCCACTTCTTCTTCTTCTTCAGCATCAGCGGGGCACCTCATGCATATTTCATCAGGTTTAACTCCACTTAAAATATGCATTCTAATTGGGCCTAAGTGGCGCAGCTCGGCTCCCTAAGTAGCTCCTCCGCTCCTGCGCTCACGTCCTCCTCCTGACGGACACGTTTCGCTTCGGCCCGCGTTCTCCTGCTGGCTGTCTCATCTCCCCCTCTTCTCCTCTCCTCACGCTTCCTCTTCCTCACAGGTTTGACCGTGCTCATTGTGTAGTGTGGATGTTTTTTTTTTTGCGCAAGAGGAGGGCAATGGTGCGCATGTTTGCCCGCCTCGATGGTGTTGATAGATTATGATTTGGATTTAAGTATTAATGAGGTTAAAGTGAAAAAAAAATATATATATATATATATATATATATGAAGATGAATTTGACGTTGAAAATGACACTTTTAATGTTGGTGCTTTTGCCATGAAAATAAATGGTGAATCCAAACTTTTTTTAATGAACATTTAACCGCATAAAGATGCTTTTTTTTTAAAAAAAAATTAAACAATGCTCATAATAATATTAATAACCTTTGTTAGTGTTTTTCATGTGTGCGTGTGTCTATGCACGAGTGTGTATTTTGTACTCAATATTTGTGTGCATTGTACACTGCTAATATGTGTGTTTGTGCATTATTCATATGTGTATGTGCGCTGTTATGTTTGTGCATTATTTGTGTGTTTGTGTGCGTGTGTGTGCGTGTTATGATAATGTGTGTGTTTATTTTTGCATCATTTGTGTGTGTAGGAGTGTGGGAGTGTGTACACTGTGAACGTGTGTGTGTTTGTGTGTCTGTGTTTGTGTGCATTGTTACTGTGTGCACGTGAGTTAATGCATGTGTGTGTGTTGTGCATCATTTTGAGTGTCTGTGTATCTGTTTGTGTTTGTGTGTGTTTTTTGCATCATTTTGTGTGGGTGTTTGTGTCTGTGTGTGTGCACGCGACTGTGTATCTTTACAGGTCTTTAACTTTGTATTAATACTGTCAATATATATATTTATATACCAGTTATGTATACATTTTTAATAGTGCGTACAAAAATACAGTATACGGTGTTCCCTCGCTATATCACTTTGCAACTTGTATATATTTTTTTCATATTCACATTGTGCATAATTCTCCATATCGCAAGATTTTGAGTGTAGGCTGTAATTTTTTTATGGTAGGTCAGCATAAAAAATTTCTTTTTTGAAATCTTTAAATGCATATTGCAGTACAAGGAATTAAATGTACATAGTAGATTACTGTGTATGTTTAAGAGTTTAAAAGGTGTTTAAGAGTATACACAGTGTTTATTAGAGTATGAGGTTCATAGAAGTGTGGGGAAGTTTAGTAAGACTAGGGTGGTTCATTCAGCTTCAAAATATGTATAAATACTCTAGACAAAATTTTTCTACTTCGTGGATTTCACCTATTGCGGGAATGGTCCAGAACCTAACCCCTTGCGATAAACGAAGGATTAGGTACTCTGTCTGTGTGTCACTCTTTGAAATACACACACACACACACACACACACACACGCTCAAACACACACACGCACACACGGTGTTAGCGTGATCTTAGCGAGCGCACGGCGTACGTGGTGGAGTGTGTCGGGGGCTCAGCGACATGATGGAGCACATGGTGAGGCGGGAGGCAGCGCTTTGTTTCCATGGCGATGGAAGAGCAACTAATAACATGGTGGTGGCAGATAAGGCCGCACACACAAACACACACGTTGGAATGGAAAGTGTGTGTGTGTGTGTGTGTGTGTGTGTGTGTGTATGATAAATGTCCAATCAATCACTAAGCAAACAATTATTTTTTTTTTTTGTCAACTTCAATTAAATGAAAGCTGCAATCAGCCACTAACAGGTCCTCACATCCCCTTACTCATGTTGAATTCTCAAAATGATTGTCAAACTTTGACATTTATGCTGTGCCCACATTGATTAAATAGTGGAGGCAAAAACGCTTTGTAATTTCACAGTGCTTGTCTGTATAGGATACCTGCTTCTGATTTAGGCTGATTTGGGCGCATTTGCACGGAGGAGTTTGTCAAAGCCCAAAATAAACCGGCTGCTTCAAACCAAAATGTCTGACTTCCCGTTCAATTTTGTGTGGGGGTTTTTGAGCCTTTTGTCCTGTTACGATAAAAATGTCCACCCAATTTCGCGTCGGTCTGTGAAACTGGTGCGGTTGGCTAATTTTTTGAAGTTGTATCAATGACTAAGTTGAACCTAAAAATGGTTCCTTCAAACCAAAATAGCCAACTTCCTGATCACTTGCATGCATGGGTTCTTGAGACTTTTGTTGTGTAATGATATGATAAAACTGTCCACCCAATTTTGTGTTGATGACTGAAACTGTTGTTTTTTTCATTTGCATGAAAGGTCAAATTGACCTGAAAATGGCTGCTTCAAACCCTGATGGCTGACTTCCTGTTCAATTCCGTGCATTGAGACTTTTTCGCATGTCTTGTTATGATAGACATGTTCAACCAATTTCGTGACAATTGGTGAAGCTGCCGTAAGGGGCACATTTTTCTCATTCACATGGCAATTCGTGACAAATTGGGAATATTGTACATACTCTTTCACCAAGATACACCTTTACCTAAACTGGTGACATTTTAGGGATGGTGAGGCCCCTAAAAAGGCGATTCATCACAACGAGCGAGTCCTAGAATTTCCTGATGATATCACTTGTTGCTTAGCAGATTTGAAAGGCATCAATCACAATCCAGTTGCCTCACCGACCTTGATTGACAAGGATCCCAATTATTTTTTATTTTTTTTTGGGGAGTTACAAACCATCTATCGGCCAATGTTCTTTTTAGGAGCATAAATGCGTTGTAATCGTATCATGGTACAGTATTTCCTTTCATTTCAGTGGGGAAAGTTGATTTGAGCTATGAGCGTGGTCATGGAACAAATTAAACTCATAAGTCAAGGGACTGTGCATGCTTGGTATCCTGACTTGTATTATTCCGTGTATGTTTCTAATGTCCTCTTTCGACGACATGCATTAGAACAACACGCACACACACATTACAAGTACACACACACGGATTACATGCGCGCACACATTAGTAGCTCAATGATCTAATTAATCAGACTCTTTGCTTTGGGTTAGAATACTGATTCCCCGTATTTTCTCTTTCCGAGCTGGAAATCCATCTGTCTGTCGGAGGCGTTTTGCCCAGGAGGCTTGGCGCCTCCCGTCAAGCTCAGCGCCATTAAAACAAAAAAACAAAAAAAAACAATTATATATATATATATATATATATATATATATATATATATAGTTATATAAAAAGTGTCGATATAAGAGCTGGAAGGGGGAGCGCTGGGCGCTCAGCTGGACGCTGCAAATGAAGCCGAGGCCGGGCTAACGTCTTCATACGGGCCTCCGTCCGTGCGTGACGACCGCCGCAGCTTGTGGGACCTCAAATGTTGGCTTGACAGAAATTGTTTAAATATCCTTTGATAAATGGTATCTCAATGCAAAAGTAGACATCACAGGCCAAATCTATTTTCTCAATTGATAGGAGAAAGCTTTAATTTGCCTTTTTGCAGTTTGTGTGTGTGCGGGTGTGTGTGTGTGTGTGTGTGTGCGCGCACGCGTGAATGCATCGAGTGTTTTTTTATCATGCACGATGTCTCTTTATCTGCCTCTGCTTTTAACAGTAATTACACTTTTTCATTTGGCACGTGCTGTGAATGTGACGATAATGACGACGACGATGATGATGATGATGATGATGAAGATGATGAAGATAAAGGCAAGGATGAAATAAACCCCTGAAAAGATGTATCTGCCAATAGACTGTTTTGTTTGTTCTTCTAAAAATCATCCTGCTTCCATTCAGGCATCTTCAAACCGCTGCTTCCCCCCATTAGCAGCATGTCAGTGTCTTTGAGACGTCAATAAGATATCGTGCGTGTGTGTGTCCTTGGTGTTCCTAACGGAAGCAAAGACACACACACACACACACACACACACACAGTTAATATAAGCTTTTATTTTCTTGTTTGTGGGATTCAAACACAGCAAAAAGAAGTCCTGCAAATGTTCTGTTTTTTTCTCTGCGACATTGATACGAACACACACGCGCACACACACGCACAGACATCAGTCCTCGAATTGTTCAAGTACACGAAATAGGGTTCAAAGTACACAAAATAGGACTCAAAGTTACTGAGTAATGTCACTTCACGATTGACTAAAATGGCAAACTGCGCCCGACGGTACACTGAATAGGAATCATGTTTATTGGGGAAATGTCTGCTTATGTACCTGTAATGTAGCATATTTATCTCATAGTTAATGTAAATGTAAATAAAACAGAGATGGCTAACCAATGCCATTAGCAGGAATGAATCTGCACGCAGTTACCTTCGGGCCTGACCACTTCCTTCTGCACCGAAGCATTACAGCGATCCATTTTTAACTAAACAGATTTTCAAGACAGGTAATAGATTTGTTTTCAAGCTTTTATAAAAAAAAAAAAATTCTTGAAAAATATGTAATTGACCCTATTTGAATAAACAGTGTTTGCACCCAACAGCAACAATATGTAATGTCGAATGTAGCATATTTACATCATATTGAATGTATATCTTATTTGGAAGTATGTACACTGCCAATGTACAATATCTACATTATATTTCTTTCTACATACCTCCAATTTATCTTATTTAATAAATAATAAAAATTAATAATAATAATAATTATTATTATTATTATTATTATTAATGTATGTATTTATTTATCTATACCTCCAATGTCCTGACTCCTATTGCAGCATATTTAATGTATAATGTACCGTATGTATTGTTGTAGTTAATGTTTGCACCTCTAATGTACCAGATTTACATAAAATGACCGATAGTGTACTCCTCTAATATAATATAATCTGTACATCATAATTTCATGTATATTCACCTCGAATGTACCATATTTAAATCCTAAATAATGCCTTATGTGTCATATTTATGTCATACGTTACATTTCCACCTCTAATGTGCAAAATTGGTCATCATATTTAGTGTATATACAACTGTAATGTTCCATATTTACATCATATTTAATGCCTTGTCCCTATGCAACGCTAAAGTAACATATTGACAAATTTTACATCATATTTAATGTCTGCCACCTTGAAATGTACCAAATATATGTCATATTTAATGCCCTATACAATGCTAATGTAGCATATTACATCATATTCATGTATAATGTATGATATTTACATCATATTTAATGTCTAATGCACCACATTGATGTCGCATTCAAGGTTTGCACCTCTAATGTACCTTATTTCCAGTCCCATATTTACATTGTACTTAATGCCCTTAATATCGCTAATGCAGCATATTTACAAATTTAATCGCATTTAC
Organism: Phycodurus eques; assembly: GCF_024500275.1. Classification (NCBI taxonomy): domain Eukaryota; kingdom Metazoa; phylum Chordata; class Actinopteri; order Syngnathiformes; family Syngnathidae; genus Phycodurus; species Phycodurus eques. The sequence goes on from NC_084533.1 coordinate 21,454,857, forward strand.
TGTATATACCTGTACATCTGTGATGTAAGAATTGTATCATATTAACGTATAATGTATGGTATTTTTCTGGGATTCTGCATGCGCAAATGTGCTGTAAATTGATCGATAAGCACACACTCCGCCGCCGCCATGGTCGAATTGTGACGTAACTCTGACTTGCATATACAGTATGTCTCATATATTTTCAGTTTTTTCCAATGCTAATTTCATGAATTTCATCAACTACAAATGTCTCTTTGCTGTGCTGTGCTGTATTTATTCCTTACTATGTATTTGAAAAACATATACCGTATTTTCACGACCATAAGGCGCACCGTATTAAAAGGTTACGGGGTCTCTTTCTGTATTTAACACATACACAAGGCGCACCGTATTATTGGGTGCAGGCATGGTAAAACATACGCAAGCTTAAAACATACGGTAGCATGCATGCACGCTAAAAAATTTTTTTTTTAAAAGGCAGCGGGAGCAAAACTGAGTTCAGTTGTACTTTATTGAAGTACTTAACAATGTACTCACGTTATTTTTTGATCAATCGTCATCCACAAATCCATCAAAGTCCTCATCTTCTGTATCCGAAATGAACAGCTTGGCAAGTTCTCCATCAAACACGCCAGGTTCCCTCTCGTACTCGTCGGAGTCAGTCCCGTGGCCGTGCGGCTCCTCAGAAATGATGCCGGTTTTTACGAAAGCTCCAACAATAGTGCAAGCAGACACGTTAGGCCTAGCCTGTGCACACATAAGGTGCGCCACGTTATAAGGCGCCCCGTCCGTTTTGGAGAAAATTTAAGACTTTTAAATGTGCCTTATGGTCGTGAAAATACAGTACACTGTTTGGGTGGAACGGTGATGACAGGTTAGCACATCGGCCTCACAGTTCTGAGGACCCGGGTTCAAATCTGGCCCCGCCTGTGTGGAGTTTGCATGTTCTCCCCGTGCCTGCGTGGGTTTTCTCCGGGCACTCCACCACATCCCAAAAACATGCGTGGTAGGTTAATTGCAGACTCTAAATTGCCTGCAGGTGGGAATGTGAGTGCAAATTGTTGTTTGTTTATATGTGCCCTACAAATGGTGGCAACCAGTTCAGGATCTACCCCAGCTCCTGCCCGATGATAACTGGGATAGGCTCCAGCATGCCCGCGACCCGAGTGAGGAGAAGCAGTACAGAAAATGGAATGGATGGACTGTTTGTTGTTTCTCACCTCTTAAGTTTGATTGTTTATTTTTTTGTATAATGTTTTGTGCCACATTCTTTAACTTCAGAATTCATTACAAATTATTAACAATGATTACACTGGGGAACAATTTGAAAAAAAAAAATCTGTTACGTTAGATCTTTATGCTGATTAAGACTAAAATTGGCATGCTGATTCCAAAATTGCAGTCAGGTTTTTTTCTAGCACATCAAGTTTACCCTCCAGATCAGCAAAATTCCACTGATGAGCTGTAGTAAGACTTTCCAGCTGATTACGATTGGACTCATCTAAAGCAACGTTGGAACTTGTTTGTGCAGTCACAATTGAGACAGTGCAGTGAGAGGTGTGTGCAGCTCCCAATAGGTCAGTACTATCAATATCTGCATACAGAAAGCTAGCATAGTCGGAATTAAAAGGATTTGTGCTGGCTTTTCTCTTAACCTTGTAACCATGGACATACCATTGTAAGTTCCATTTCGTTTCGTTATGCTGTTTTTTTAGGTTACAAAGCTTGTAAATATTCCATTTTAGTGTTTTATTTACATAGATACATACATTTTTCATATTTTTTAAGAAAACGGGGATCCAATAGTTCAAAAACTTCATGTGATAGAGGAAAACTGAGATCAGTTTTGGATTCCACACCCAAGAATTACTTAAAAACAGGTGTCAGACCTAACCCAACAAAAATTGTGTTCCCTAGTGTTATGATGTGTTGTCGGTTTCTGTGTTTAGCAAGCTTTTAGATGATACTAACTTTTTCAAAATAGGATAAAGATTAAGAAAGTTATTAAAGTTTTGCAGCCGCAATTGTGACTGAACCTCGGCACATTGGCTGAGATGAGTCAAACAAACGCCCTTTCATGGTGAAATAGGGGCGCGGTTTAACTATCACGAGAGTCATTTAGAATGAATTCTGTTCCACTAACATACGCACGTAGTGTGACGAACACTGGCTGATTTTGCATATGCTCTCAACTTGTGCGCAGAGTGACAACATTTCATGTTTTCACCTCTAATGTACCATATTAGCATATACCAAAAAATTTAAATCAGTCCGAATCATTCCTGTGTTCTTCCATCACAGTCTGGTTTGGTGCTGCTACAAAAAAGGACAAACTCCGAATGCAACGGACAACCAAAACTGCTGAAAAGATTGTCGGTACCCCCCTACCCACCCTTGAGGACTTGCACGCTGCCAGAACTAAGACAAGAGCGTGCAAAATCCTCTCGGATCCTCCACATCCCGGTCACCGGCTCTTCCGGCTCCTCCCCTCAGGTAGGCGCTACCGATCAATGCAAACTTGAACTAGCAGACATTCCAACAGCTTCTTCCCTCTTGCAATCAACTTCTTAAACAGCTAACCTACAATTCCATTGCAACATGCTGCCATTTTTTTGTCTTGAGTTTGTTGTCACATTTCTGTCGGGCCATTTATACATACTCGTGCACTCACTGTAGTAGTCTCGCCACGCTGCACTATTTGCATATCTGCTGTTGACCAATACTGGCCACTCATGCCAGAGTACATCTCCCCCATTTGCACACTGACTGAGGAGTATCTGCAACATTTGCACTATCAACATTGTCCCAGATTATCGCGCTACTAGTCACTTTAAACTGCATACATTCCTTGACGTCTCGGCGCCCTATGCACAATGGTCATTGCACCGGACGATTGCAATATTAGTCATTCAAATTGCTCTAAGTGCTAGAGGACTCTGCATCTTTTTGCACAATTGTCGAAAAATAATAATAATAATTTGTACCGACATTACCAGATAACTAGCAACCCTTTATTGCTCAGTGACTGTTTTCTTCTCAATGTCTTTATGTCTCAAAAGTGTTCTCTGTCAATTGACTGTCTGTTGTCGTACTAGAGCGGCTCCAACTACCGGAGACAAATTCCTTGTGTGTTTTTTGGACATACTTGGCAAATCAAGATGATTCTGAGTCTGATTCTGATATTTACACCCTGTATAATATTTAATGTAGCATATTAATAGACTATTTATAATGTATATAGATCTAATTTACTATATTTAAATTATATTAATGTGTAATGTACCATAATTATAATTTTTCATGTCTATAAACCTCTATTTACATCATGTAAAATGTAGTTTGTGTCCTCTCGTAAGAGGTGGTGTACATTTAAGAAATTGCATTCAAAGACACACCTTCAGTGCACACAAACTAAACATGACAAGCTCAAAAGTCCTCTGAAGACTTTTTACCCCCCATGTATTAGCCTGCCTTATTTCATTTGCCTGATCAAAAATCATTTCGAATTGTCATCAATCGCATCCTTCTCATCCTCCTCATCATCATCCTCATCATTCTCATCATCACACGTGCATTTGAGGCTTGTGAAGGATTCATCCTGGGATTTTTATTTATTTCATCACTCCCCGCAGTCTTCTGAGGGAATCAGATAACGACGTCGCTAACGACGATGCAGGCAGCTCATCTGATGCCTGACAGGAAATAGCTGCGGGCGGCGCGGAAACGCCGCACACATAAAAACGTTAAAAAATATATATTTAAATCAGCGAGTACTGAAGTGTTGAAACGTCACTGTGGACGTCGGCTCAAGGTGGAATGTAGCGACATGGAATATGTTACTCTTATATTATACTGATGTGATGCGCATGATACTGGCTGAATGTGGAAAGTAGTGACTTGTAATATATGACAATGAGATTACATTACATTCCCGCTGTGTTACTTTTTAGTATCCATCCATCCATCCATGTTCTGAGCCGCTTCTCCTCACTAGGGTGGCGGGCGTGCTGGAGCCTATCCCAGCTATCATCGGGCAGGAGGCGGGGTACACCCTGAACTGGTTGCGCTTTTTAGTATTTTCACCAAAATTAAAATGTCATTCTCGGTCAACATAAAGACCAGAAATATGCCACAGAGTAAAAAAACAGAAAAATGAAATAGTGCTGAGACTAGCATGGATATCGGCTGAAAGTGGAAGGTAGTGACTTGTAATATGTTGCACTACTAGTCTAACATATCACAAGTCCCTTTTTTGGGGCTGAAAGTAACTACTTTTAGCCTTTCTCGCCGTTGTCAACATTTATTTGCACGCACAACCCAATGTTTACTGAAACTTTAGAGCAGGTGTGTCAAACGTACGGCCTGCGGGCCAGAACCGGCCCATCTAGTGGTCTAAACCGGCCCACGGGCGCTGTTCTGCCCATCACTCAAGTTTTAGTTCATTTCTCTGTATATACTCTTATTTTGAAACTCATGTTTTTATTTTGACACAACTACAATAGAAGCGGAAGTGCTGTGAGTCACGTGATTAAATAAATGCCAGCTTTGTTTTTGTTTTTTCTTCAGTGCAACCTCGCGAAATAATCCATATTTTAACCGAGGCTCTAGAAAGAATCCCCAGAGTAAAAAAATTAAATCCCCGACACTCTCGGACACTTGCGTGTAGTTAATAAGCCTCTCGCCAGTTTTCACAACAACTCTCTCCTTGCACAATAAAAATAATCACGACTAGAAATAATCAATAAATCCAGAGTGTAAATCGCCTTCAGATGAATCGATACAGGATTTAGTGAAGGGATTAAAAAACTTTTGACACTCTCAGGAAAGCCCCAACACTTCATTAAAACGCTAAATAATACAGCAATTGTTTGTTTGTTAATTAGGATGTTGCGCTCTGACTGCTAATTTCTACATTATTTGCGTGTGTGTGCGTGCACGTGTGTGTTTGTGCGTGTGCGTGCGTGCGTGTTTTCATTAAACCCGGGCAGCTATTGTTATGCCGTCTGCTGTTTATCAGTCCGCCGCTATCACTAACACATTTCATCATTCACTGCCATATTGTCGCGGCAAACAATGAGCTGCCGCCACACACAATGGAGTCTGTCGGGAGCCTGTCAACAATTTTATGTTTGTGATCTTCAGGTGTCTCGCTGCTTAGAGGAAGTTTAACAGGAGCGGCCGTGTTAGTCAGAAGACCTTGTGTACTGCATTCCATGCGCTGTACAATTTCTCCTCTTTCTTACATGACAAAAGACAATTCTTGGTCAATTATGTAACTGTTAACAATTGCACATTTGTGATCACGAGGCGTCTCGATGTTTCACCTAAATGCGACAGCAGCTGCTTTCTTACTCAGAAGACCTTGTATACTGCATTTTGTGCATGTCTGCTGTGCAATTTCTCCTTTTTTAAGTCAAATAAGTGTTAACAATTGTATGTTTGTGAAGTCGAGGCAGCTCGATGTTTAGTAGCTGACGTGTGTGTCAAAAGACCTTGTATACTGGATTTGTGTGTTTGCTCCCGACAATTCTGTCCTCCCTCCCTTGCAAGATAAAAGACAAAAATTGTCCGAGTAACTGTCAACAGTTGTATGTTTGCGATCTGAATGTGCCTCAGTGTTTAGTATAAGTCTGACAGCAGCTGCCGTGGAAGCCAGAAGACCTTGTATACTGCGTTCCATGCCCTGTACAAGTTCTTCTATTGGTTGCAACATAAGACACAATACTTAGTCAAGTAACTGTGAACAATTGTATGTTTGTGATCTCGAAGCGACTCAGTGTTTAGTACCTGCCATGTGTGTCAAAAGACATCTTTGTTCAGAAAAAAATATTTTTTCTCTTTTTTGTAAGATACTATCCAACTCTTGGTCGAGTTATTGTTCATAATTGTATGCTTATGATCTCATTGTGGCTCTATGGTTCGCAAAAGCGTGAGAGCATTTGTCGAGTGTGTCAAACGAATATCTTTGGTCAGAATGTAAACAGATGAAGAGAGGAAGTTGCACGGCAACTGTTTGCTGTCGAGTGTTTTCTCAAAGCTTGTTCATTCAAGAGGGCCCAAGGGTGCATTTATTTTATTATTTATTTTGTGCTCCCCGAAGAGACACGCTTGGATGCGCGCTGAGGTGCTGATGATGGTGTCGCAGGAGGAGAAGAACGCATTTACTGGAATGAGGTGTTTATCGGCATGAGACATTCAATAGGATGAGGCATTCATTGGCGTAAGGCATTTCATTACCATGAGGCATTTACTGGAATGTGGCATTCACTGATGGGGGGGCATTCAGTGGCATGAAGCGATTGCTGGAATGAGGTGTTTACTGTCATGAGGCATTCAAGAGGATTAGGTATGCATTGGCGTGAGGCACTTTTCATTGTCACGAGGCATTCACTGGTATTAAACATTGGATGACACGAGGCATTTATTGATGAGAAGTGTTCATTGGCTTGCAGAATTAATTATGGATAGTGTTGGTGCTCTTGTATGAAGCATTCACTAGCGTAAGGCATTCACTGGAATGTGGTGTTAACTGATGGGAGGCGTTCACTGCTGGGAGGCATTCAGTGGAACTGCATGGCGAATGTTGCTATTTTTTTTGTCATCCTGGTGAGTTTCTTTGAGATCCCTGTGTGAAAACAAGACAAGCTTGAAATCTCTTAACATGTTGAAATACTAAAGAGGTGGCGTCAAATTTTCGGTGCTGTCCCCGATGTTGGCGTCAGAGCCAAAGAGGCGAGAGACTCTTTGTGAGAGTTTACCCCCTCGCAGCTGAAGAACCCCGAAAAGGTTACCAGGTGGATGATTGGCGGCTGGTATTTGCCGAGGCGAGGCGAAGGCAAAGCGCTGCCGTGTCGAGGGGAAAAAAAATCTCTCTCCTCTTGATGCCTCGTACTCCTCTTCCTCTTCCTCCTCCTCCTTCCTCTTGATGCCTCTTTGACTCTGCGGTCAGGACAAGCAGCGGAACAGAAAAGATGCAAAAAATAATAATTTAGTGCCACACAAACCTGCCTGCGTTATGGACTGAATGAGGCGTTAACTGACATTAGGCATTTAATGGGGTGAGGCGTTCACATACGTAATGTCTTTAAAACCTTAATTTGAAACCAAAACATTGGCTAACCGGTCATTTCATGACAGTTAGCCAATGTTTTGGAACTCCAAGCCTTGAAACATAACAACAAGCCTTGAAACATAAAGCTTGTCCCTACCTTAAAACCTTACCCCTGTTTAGGTTTTAAAAAATCTATTTTAAAAGCCCAACCCTTTTTTGAAGCACCAATTTGAAACCATAAAACAAACCTAAATCCCTACTTGAAAACCCTCACCCTGGCTTGAAACCATATTTTGAAACTCTGACCCTTCTCTAAAACTAACTTACTTAGGCCACTTACTTAACTGCAATTTACTTAACTTACTGAACTAACTTTAAACACTTACTCTGGCCTAAAACTATAATTTGAAACCTTAACACTGGCTTGCACCACTACTTTGAAACCCTAAGCCTTGTTTAAAACTCTCACCCAGAGAAACCCTTATTTGAAACTCTCACCGTTCCCCTAATTTTCCTGTTGGCTGACCATCATCCTACTTGCGCGCTTCCAAACGTGATATCGCCATGTTGCGTTAGCGTCACGTTCGCATTCCTCTCCTCTCATTTGAACTTTGAACCCCGCTGCAATAGGCTGCGCCGGCCGCCGCCTCCGAACAAATGAACACTGGAAATGTGGCCGCTCGAGGTTAAAAGCAGCCGCCTCGTCGTTTCATTAAAGGTGAGGCGTGACAGCTCACTTCCGACAAGCCTTTCTTTTCGTTTTTCGTTTTTTTGTTTTTTTTTAAAGCAAAGCTCTCACCGCCCGTGTGACATTTGGGCTGAGATTGCTTTTCATTATTGTGCTCCATGGATGCATTGTGGGTAAATATGACAGGTGGAGGTCACCTGGGGAGACGAGAGTCTGTTTTGCAAAGTCAAGCTTGAGGGAAATGTTGTCGCCTGTGTCGCAGAAAGAAAACGCAACACAGTAAAGCTAGGAAAGAGCAAATAAGGAGCAACAATGGGTTATATACAAACACAGTGATGCGCTGACACAACAAAAACGATTGGACAAAACAAAATGTGGGGAAAAAAAACGTTTTGTAACAATAACCCTGGCTTGAAAACCTAACTTGAAATACCAACCCTGATTTGAAACCCTTCTTTGAAACCCTAACCCATGTTTGAAACACTAACCCGGGCTTGAAACCCTAATTCGAAACCCTAACCTTTATTTGAAGCCTAAACAAGTTTGAAACCTTAACTTGACAACCTAACCCTGCCTTGAATGACTAAATTGAAACCACAACCCTTGTTTGAAACACTAATTTCAAACCTTGACCCTTGTTTGAAACCTTAATTCAAAACGCTAACCCCATCTTAAAACTAGAGGTGCAACAATTAATTGGTTAATTGACAACTAATGGATTTTCAAATTAATCTACAACTATTTTGATCATCGATTATATTTCTAGACTATGTTTAACTTAAAATTGTCCAAATCCTCTGAATTTCAGTCTCTCAAGAGTAAATATTCATTATGATTTCTGCAGTCCTCTCAGAAAACAGACTGATTGTTTTTGTGTTGAATCAAAATAAGACTTTTACAAACATCCGCTTTTACTTTGGAAAACAATGATCGAAATTTCTATTTGTGACATTTTACAGACCAAATCAGTAACTGAATCATAATCACTTAATGTTTGTGCATTTTCTGCAATGTCAATGGAAATATTGTCCTGTTTTTGATTAAAGGGATGTAAATCATAAAAAAAATTATTATTCAATTAAGTGAAAAAATATTCAACAGATTATACAATTATTAAAATAATCGTTAAAACCCTTACCCCCACTTGAAACCCAAACTTTAAAACCCTGTGTCTTCATACCCTAATTTAACACCCTAAACCTGGCTTGAACCCCAGCATTTGAATCCTTACCTGTGTTTGAAACCCAAACCAGGCTTGAAAACCTAATTTTAAACCATAACTAGAGAGATGTCTTGATGCAAAAAAGGAATAATAAAATAAAGAGTCCTACCACTGATAAATGTTTCTAAGGATACAGGTATCCAGTGATACACATATCCAGTGACATAGATGTCCAATGATATACAGTAGGTGTCTTTTGATACAAGAGTCCAGTTTTCAATAATACAAATTTGGGTGCATCCTTTCCAGTGATACAGGTTTAAAATTATGCAGCTTTCCAGTGATAAAGGTGTATCTGTCCAATGATAAAGCTGTTTAGTGATATATATTACCATTGGTACATGTTTTCAATGAAAGGCTACCACTTACACGTTTCTAAGATGTGGGTGTCCAATGATACAGGTGTCTATTGGTACAGGTGTCTGAGAGTGAGCAGAAGTGTAGTCAGTCCCAATTGTGAATTTTTTTAAGTCCAGGTTAAAAACTATTCTTTTTTTGTACAGTGATACAGGTGTAGAGTAATACGTTAACACTGACAAGTATTTAAGATACAGGTGTCCAATGATGCAGGTATGCAGTGATACGTTGCCACTGACAAATGATTCTAAGATGCAGGTGTCCAGTGATACAGATGTCAATTGGTGTAAATCACAAACGATTCGGGTGTACCTTTCCAGGTGTTCACTGGTGCAGGTGTCCAGGAGTACAGCATTCCAGTAATATATATGTTCAGTGGTACAATTATCCAGTCATACAGGTGTCCAATGGTGCAGGTGTCCAGTGATACAGCTGTTCAATGATACAGATGTACTGTGATACAGATGTTCAGTGATATAAGGGTCCAGTCATACAGGTGTCTTATGATATAGGTGAAATACAGCAGTCTAGTGATATCAGTGTCCAGTAGTACCGGTGTCCAGTGATACAGGTATTTAGTTATACATTAGTCCAATGATACTGGTGTCCAGTGATACAGGTTCCCTTTCAATAAAACAGGTGCACAAGTCCCTCCATACAAAAGTCATTTGATACAGCTGCACCTGTCTAATGATAAAGGTGTCCATACACATTTCTAAGGATACAAGTGTCCTTGATACAGGTTTCCAATGAAACAGGTGTCCAATGGTACAGGAGTTTAGTGATGCAGGTATCTTTTGCTACAGGTGCACCTGTTCAGTAACACAGGTGTACAATAATACAGGTGTTCAATACATGTTAGCTGAGTTACATGTTTATCAAGATATAGATGTCCACTACTACAGGTATTATGTCTACACAGTTTTGGTCATTCAAGTGTCCTTCAAAAAAGGTGCTCCTGGCCAACAATAAAGGTGATAAATGATATAGGTGTCCACTAATACTGGTGCCCAATGATACAGCTCTTCAATGACAAAGGTCTCCAATGATACAGGTGTTTCGGGATACACGTTTCTAATGATACAGGTTTACAGTGTTATATGTTTTCAATGACGTGTCCAGTGATACAGGTGTCCTTTGAAGTCTTATCTTTGTCAATTAAAGGTTTGCTTTTTTTTAAATTGTAAAACACAAGCCCTCATGCAGTGCACAGTGATTTAGTTGTGCTGTGACGTTATGTCAGACTGACACAATCAGAGCTTGTTTTGCTCTTCACGTCTCAGAGAGAAGATGAATGTCCTGGAGGTGAAATACTTGCGCATCAACTTCACCCTTGTCTGTAACATTTTCGGCTTCAAAGCAGGAGACGCGGTTAAACCGGCGTGTTCTCCTCGGGGGGCAGCAATGAGAAGTTGAAAAACAAAACAGGCGGTATGTGAAGAATAACTTTCTTCTTCTGTCAGATGAAAATGATTACACGTGTCTGCTTCATTCTTTAACAAGACCCAAAAACAAAGCACAAAAACTAGTTTGGAGTTCCCCATGGACCTTTACTAGGGCCTCCTGTGTTTGACATGGAGCTGACACAATCTTAATTTTTTTTTTTGTTTGTTGTTTTTTCATTCAATTCATGTGTGGATGCCATATTATATATACAGTCGTAGTAACAGTAAATTGTCCAGGCCTTAGGCCTCTTTGCTGGTGTCAATCAAAAGGGAGCATTACTATCAGTCGTGAACTGTCAGAAAACATCCAAAAACAATGTAAAAAAAAAACGAATCAAAAAGCAAGTCAAGAACTGTCAGAAAACAGTAAGAAATCAAGTACTGTCAGAAAACAGTCAAAAATCTAATTTAAAAAACAGTTACAGTAAAACCATGTCAAGTACTGTCAGAAAACGGTCAAAAACCAAGTCAAATACAGTTAAAACCAAGTCAAGAACTGTCCGCCAATTTTGCCTACTCTGAGCCTGGTGTCGAATCTTCATGATCTTTCTGAGGATTCTCAGAAAGTAAAAAAAAATCTAATTAGCCCCCCACACCAGTTTCACAGATCGACATGAAATTGGGTGGACATGTCTTTCAGAATAGGATGAAGGGAAAAGTCTGAGCGACTCATGCACGAAATAGAACAGTAAGTTATGTGTTTTGGTTTGAAGTTTTGGGTCATTTTGGTCATTCAGGCAAACTCGACAGATTCACCCCGAAAACCAGTTCAACCAATTGCCACGAAATTGGGTGGATATACCGTACCTATCCTAACAGCATATGCAAAATTGTCTGAAAGACCTAAGCCTGAAAATAGAAAAGGAAGCTGGCCATTTTGTTTTTAAACAGTCATTTTGGGAAATTTCCAGAGCTTGTAGTTTGACAAACTCTAAGTCCCAGTCAGAAGCAAATAGACAAATGAAATACTCGGTGATTCTTTTTTTGTCCCTACCATGCAGTATATGTGGAGCGTGGTGTCAAAAGTTTACGGTCTTTAAAAAAATATATATATTTAAATAGCCCCAACACCAGTTTCACCAATCAACACAAAATTTGGTGGACACCTCTATCACAAGAGGTTGTACAAAAAAGTCTCAGGGACTAATGCACGGAATTGGACAGGAAGTTGTCCATTTTGGTTTGAAGCAGCTATTTTGGGTCAATTCAAGGACTCCTACCACGTAATTTGCCAAAATGAGCTCCAATTAAAAGCAGGTATCCTAGACAGATGAGCGACGCTGAATTTTCGAAAACCTTTTTACTGATGCCATCTAATGTGGGTAGAGCATGGCATGAAAGTTAGAACAACATACAGTAAAAGGATTGGCTTTAAAAATAAAAAAAGGTAGAAGCAAGGGCTTATTCATCACTAGTTGCCGCTTTAGTCATTATAATTATTTGTATTGTTATCTGAATCACATTGGCAAGGTCAACGGAGGGTCATTGGGGGTTGTTCATGTTTTGAACCTCGTTAAATATTGACGTGTGAATGTGGTAGCATTGAAAAGCCTCGTCACTCAAGTGCGTGTGTCCGTGTGTGTGTGTGTGTGTGTGTCTGTGTATGTGAATAATTAGAAGATGAAGTGCCTCCTCTTTTCATGGCAAACACAAGCCGACTGAATTCCCTTCAATGACTCATTATCAAAGTTCAGTGTGAGGTTGGCCCGGACACAAAAGAGCCGCTGCTGATGTTCAGCCGCATTCAAATGAAAGATTTCAAGAACACGCCGCAGACTCACCAACAATTTGTGTCAATAACATATTTTTTTCCTCGACACCTGAGAGCCAAAGTGCACTTTAATCCACCAGCCCTGAAGACACATGAAAGGTAAAAGGTTCGACGGCGACGCTTCAGCAACTGCAGGACACGCGCTTGTCCTGTCAACAAGGAGCACAGCATGTACTGTTTTCTACTGATAACAGTTCACAACGGCATAAGTGTTCAGACATACAGGTGTCCAGTCATACAGGTGTCTAGGGATGCATGTGTCTAACGATGCAGGTGCCTGATAATACCATCCATCTATCCATTTTCCGTACCACTTATCCTCACTAGGGTCATGGGCGTGCTGGAGCCTATCCCAGCTATCTTCGGGCGAGGGTACACCCTGAACTGGTCACCAGCCAATCGCAGGGCACATATAAACAAACAACCAGTCACACTCACACTCACACCTACGGGCAATTTAGAGTCTTCAATCAACCTACCACGGCTGTTTTCGGAATGTGGGAGGAAACCAGAGTAAACGGAGAAAACCCACGCAGGCATGGGGAGAACATGCACACTCCAAACAGGCAAGGCCGGATATGAACCCGGGACCTCAGAACTGTGAAGCAAATGTGCTAACCAGTTGTCCACCGTGCCGCGCCTGATAGTACCGTCGTCCGATATCTATTTCAGTTGTCGGACAGTGCAAGTGAAAAGACAGATGTCAAATGACACTGGTGTCTCATCATACAGTTGTCTAATGATAAACAGTAAGTGTCTGAGGATACAGTTTGTGCAGTGATACATGTGTCCAATAATACAAGTATCCCGGGATAAAGGTGTCCAATGACACGGGCGTCCAGTGATAGAGGTGTCAAATGGTACATGTCCAAACTTACAGGTGTCTAATGATATACTGTAACTGTCAAGGGATACTGTACAATTGTTCAGTGATATCGAAATTTGGTGATACAGGTGTCCAATGATACAAGCATACAGAGAGACAGGTGTCAAGTGATGCAGGTTTCTAAGGATTTAGTTGTCTAACCATGCCTGATAATGCAGATGTTCAACGATACAGGAATTCTAATGATCCCGTGGTGATCAAGGTGTCCGAAGATGCAGATGTCCTATCGTACAGGAGTTTATGATACAAGATGATACAAGTGTCCAGTAATACAGGTCTCTAATGATACAGGTGTCCATTAATAAAGGTGTCCAGTGATACAGTCATCGAATGGTACAAGTCTACAGTGAAAGTCAGAAAGTCATTGATAGGGTTCTCATGTCAAGTGGCAGGTGTACAGGTGTGCAATGATGCAGATTTCCAAGGATATACCTGTAAGTGTCTGACGATTTATGTGTCCAATAATACACATGTACAAAGATACAGGTGTCGAGCATTACAGGTGTTTAATCAAACTGGTTTGCAGTGATACAGGTGTGTGGCGATACCAGTATCAAGTGATACAGGTGTCCAATGATATAGGTGCCCAATAGTACATACAATATGTTTCTAGTGATACAGATGTCGAGGAATAGCATTATCAAGTGGTATAGGTGTCCGATCATATACAGCAGGTGTCAATACAAAACATACAATACATGTACACAAGAGACATGTACTGTATCTAATAACACTTTCAGTATGTACAATGCTACAGGTGTCAAGTGTGCAGGTGTCCATTGATAAAAGCAGGGACATGGATTCCCTATGGTGTCCAGATACAGATACAGGTGTCCAGTGTACAAGCATCGACTGAGACTGATGTCTGACAACAAATACGGGTTCCAAATGCTACAGGCATGCAGTGTGCAAGTGTCATAATTAAGGTCTCCAATGATACACGTGTAAGTGCGGGAAATATCCTCGTGGGACCAATATGTATCTAAGCTCAAGTGTAGGATTAATTATGTGAGCTTTCCCAGGTTTTCTCATTTGTTATTTTTAATCGGGAGTCACAAGCTTGTATGCTTCCTGTTGTGCAAACACGTATGACGATGATGATGACAATGATGAGTCCCTCACGGCCACGTGCGTATCAAGAAGTTAGCCGAGGCCTAATGTGTCACATCCGGCAGAACACGGCCAATGGTCACATTTCATGCGTGTCCATCCTCGACCGGGAAGAAATAAAACACACAAACAGTTGAGTACACTGACCAGCTACACCAAGAGGTGCCATAGTCCGCAGCCGCAGAGGATGTCGTCACAGAGACCACCAAGACCCGTGTAGACCAGGATGGACAGTCCTCCGGGCCTGGGGAAACTGCAGGAGACATCCCAGCTGGCAGACCCGGAACACACCTTCCAGCGTGGAAGCTCCCGTGAGGCGGCGCTGGAGTTAAAAAGACTAAAAGATAATAGCACAGGAAAAAAAAAAAAAAACTGAAGGACCATAATAAATGCAATAAAATAGGATTTAAAAAAATGAATATACGTATGAATAAGTAAGTCGTAAATACAGTAAGTGTCCAAATAAATAATGAAGAAATCAGTCTTGAGCCTCGTTTTACAAACATCAACAGTCTCTGCGGTCCTGATGGCCTCTGGCAGGCTGTTCCAAAGGTGCGGACTATAGTGGCTGAATGCCGCCTCTCCGCTAGTTTTTGTTGTAGCTGTTGGAATAATTAAAAGGCCGGTGCCAGAGTACCTCAGGATCCGGAAGGGTTGATATTTGATGAAAGCATATCAGATATATAAGCTAGACCAAGACTGTTAAGATATTTTTACCAAAATAGTATAAGAACCTTCAAATCGATCACAAAACACACGGGGGAGACAATGCAGTGATCTTAAAACCGGTGTAATGTGTTCCTGCCCTCTGGTCTTCTTCAGCACACAAACATCTAAATTCTGCAGTAATTGTAGGTTAGATGGTCTTTTTTGGGAAGACCAAAGAGCAGGGCATTGCAATAGTCTAAACAACTTGTTGGATATGTTGTACATTTGATATAATAAGAAATGTCTTTATATTACATAACTTGGAATTACACAGTAACTAGACATTACTGCGATGCATTTTAATGATTTATTTGTTCAATTATGCCAATTTGTTCCACTCATGATACACAATACTCACATTATTAATGCTATATTGACAATAAACTAGAAAGTGTAATTTCTGTAGAAATTGCATGTGAAAGCTGAAGAGCTGATGTTGGATTGAAATGCTGGGAAAGGCCAAATGGAAGAAAAGACTGAAATTTCTAATGATAGTGCTACATTTGTAAAATTTAGTCATGGAAAGTGTGGAAATTTGGGAAAATCTGTCACAAATCGTGCGCAATATTTGCTGTAGGAGCTGAACAGCTAGAAGTTGGGATTGTTTCAATCAGTTCAGAAATGTGAAAGCAGGAAGTTATCATGTCAAATCTCTGGATTTATGAATGTTATTGCGAAAATGTGGGAATTTCAGGAATAGGTCCGTATATGTCCTGAATGAGTTTAACAGTTTGAAGTTGAAAATGGTTTGAACCGGTCAAAAAATGTGGAAGGAAGCGGTGTAAAATGTCTGCATTCATTTGGGAATGTTGATATGGAAAATGTGGAATTCTGAAAAATGTGACCATGTGGGAAATGTGAAAAATAGTTGCCAAGATGTTGTGAAGGCTCTTAAATTTGGGAATTTCATTCCGAAAATCTGGTAATTTTGGAAATGTTGTAAATAGGTCCACATATGTCCTGAATGAGTTTAACATTTTAAAGTTGCAATTGTTTGAAGTGGTCGAGAACTGTGAAAGGAGGAGGTCAACGTGTAAAATGTTTGCATTAATTTGGGGATTTTGACATGGAAAATGGGGAAAAAAATAAACGTGAATTTTGGGAATGCGGTACTGTAAATAGTTCCCACGATTTCATTAATGTGCTAAAAGATTTTAAAGTTGGAATGATTTGAATTGGGAATGAAATGTGGAAGGAGGAGATCTGTAAAAACCCCTGGTTTCAGAATTTTAATCTCAAAAAGTGAACATTTTGGAAATTTGATAAATAAAGCCATACAGGACATACAGTACTTAATAAGATGAACATTTTCAAGAAATGTGAAAAGGAAATGTGTAAAATGTCTGCGATAATTTAAGAATTTTGAAACGGAAAATGTAGAATAACGAAAAATGTAGGAATTTTGGGAATGTGGAAAATAGTTCCCTTAATGACCTGAACAGTTTGAAATTTTAATTGGAAAAACTTTAATGTTGAAGGTCTCAGTCACTTGATTTTTTTTTCTTTTTTTAAATGTGGAATTGAGGGGAAACTATGAATTTTTGGAAGATGAAAATACAAGCCTGAATGTCTTTAATTTTGTGAATATTTGAATAGTTTGAATCAATTGAGAAATGTGGAAGGACATAAAAAAGTGGACAGAATAATAAAATTAAAATCTTTTGAGGCAGATTAACATTAGTGGATGCTCTGCAGAATTCTTATTTATTAAATAATCATTATTAATAATAAATAATTAATTAAATTGTCAACTAAAAGAATACTGTGTCCAAATCAGGATACCTCAAGCTCAGCTCAGGTCATGCCTCATATACTGCATGAAAGGTCTCGGAATGCTTTTCACGTAAAAAAAAAAAAGAAATACTTTCTAGAACTTTCTCCCATCTCCTGACTGCATCTCTGGAGCTCAGCCACAGTGATCTTTGGGTTCTTCTTGACCTCTCTCACCAAGGCTCTTCTCCCCCGATTTTCTAGGAAGTTCTAGGAAGGGTTCTGGTCGTCCCAAACGTCTTCCATTTCAGGATTATGGAGGCCACTGTGCTCTTAGGAACCCTAAGTGCAGCAGTAATGTTTTTGTAACCTTGGCCAGATCTGTGCCTTGCCACAATTCTTTCTCTGAGCTCTTCAGGCAGTTCCTTTGACCTCATGATTCTCATTTGCTCTGACAGTGAGCTGGAAGGTTTTATATAGACAGGGGTGGGGCTTTCCTAATCAAGTCAATCATCCATCCATCCATCCATTTTCTGAGCCGCTTCTCCTCACTAGGGTCACAGGTGTGCTGGAGCCTATCCCAGCTGTCATCGGGCAGGAGGCGGGGTACACCCTAAACTGGTTGCCAGCCAATCCCAGGGCACATACAAACAAACAACCATCCGCACTCACATTCACAGCTACGGGCAATTTAGAGTCTCCAATTAATGCATGTTTTTGGGATGTGGGAGGAAACCGGAGTGCCCGGAGAAAACCCACGCAGGCATGGGAAGAACATGCAAACTCCACACAGGCGGGGCCGGGGATTGAACCCAGGTCCTCAGAACTGCGAGGCTGTCGTTCTAACCAGTCGTCCACCGTGCCGCCTTCAAGTCAATAAGTATAATCAAACACAGCTGGACTCCAGTGAAGGTGTAGAACCATCTTAAGAATGATCAGAAGAAATGGACAGCATCTGAGTTAAATATATGAGTGTCACAGCAAATGGTCCGAATACTTATGGCTGTGTGATATTTCTGTTTTTCTTTTTTAATAAATTAGCAAAAATTTCAACAATTACGTTTTTTTTTGTCAATATGGGGTGCTGTGTGTACATTAATGAGGAAAAAATTACTTAAATGGTTTTAACAAATGGCTGCAATATAACAAAGAGTGAAAGATTTAAGGGGGTGTGAAAACCTTCCGTACCCACTGTACGTTCACAGTGGGGGTGGGTTGCAAAAAGAGCCCATATTTGCAGCTTAATCGCGTCCTTTAAACCAAGTGACTCTTCTGGGAGGACATTTTTTGCAGCGAAAAACAAAAAAAGTGATCCATGAGGAGCCTCCGGGGGCCTCCCAGGAACGTTCTCTCAACACACTTGGTTGGGGGGAGTTGTGGGAAAAGATGTTTTCAGTCGGTGGTCATCCGCTGGTGGCGAGGGCGAAGGGGAAGTTCTCAGAGGAGAATGTTTCCGGAGCTTTTTGAAGGGCCCGGGTAAGAGAGCGTTTATGTGCGGGAATTGAAATGAGCTTGTTCCCACAGGATGAGACTGATGATGGGAATAGGGATGGGAGTGAGGAAGGGAGGGAGGTTCGGGGTGCAAGTGGGGGAGCTCCAATTATTTCTTCATGGGAAAACACTTGAGGAAAGACACAAGATGAAAGGAGATCAAAACGCTCTTTTTTTTGTTGAGTTATCATAAATACAGAACTCACAGAGGACAACAGAACAGTCGTCACATACGTACAACGCCGAGAACTATTCTTGCTGCTTTTGTTTACATTAAAATCTGTTGACACCGTATGCAGAATTATTAGGCTTATTAAGTCTCATTTTTGAAGATATTTTTTATTAATTATCAACCACAGTGCTTGAGGTTAATCCAAAATGTGAATATAATGCTGGCTATTGTCAGGAGTCGGGTTGGGAGTTGGACCTAGATGCAGAGAGGAGAGGGAAGGCAGTTTGTGAACAAATGTTTATTGTAGATTGGAAGCAAACAAAAGGGGCTGCGAGAACTAGATCCGGGATTAGCAGGGTTCTAAGGAGGACCAGTCTGGCAGCATATGAGTCCGGGTTGTCGGTGGGCCACAAGAGGTGAGCGCTGGTTTGCGGGGACCAAGGGCTGACGGCAGACTGGGGACAAAGAGCAAGAATGGGTTAGAGATAAAATTACGAGGTCTTCGTGAAGCAAAAGGTGGACAAGGCGGCTATGCTACGAACTCGACATAGAGCGTTGATAGCCTGGCGACGAGTTGGAGTCCTACAGAGTCTTAAGAGTAGTCATGTGTAATTCGGATGATAAGATGCAGCTGCTAGACTCCAACATGTCAACCCTGCAAAGCACTCATGACACACACACACGCACACACACACACACACACACACACAAGGGCTGGACTCAGGGTGCTGAAACAGCAGCCCTGGCAGCTATAGTGTTTTTGCGACATACAACCCTACTAACTATTCATGCTGCTGATCACGTTCACTTCTGGATATATACTGTAGTATCTGTTTGTAGCTTTAAAGCTAACTTTCTGACGACAAAGAACAAAATATCTAAACGCCACTTGTGGTTTCCCACAATGCCTTTCTTCCCCGTTCTGTCGTCCAATTAGTGAAGCCTCCCAGGATGCACTGCAGCATTTGTCTCCATTAGTAATGCAGGTTATTGGCGGGAGGTTGGGAGGTCTTAAAAAACTTCTCGGATGCAATTAGGAGGCAAGCGAGGGTGGCGTGTGCCGAGCGACCGGCGGGGGAATTCCTCACGGCAAGAATCCCCCTCGCGCCTCGCCTCGCTGCTGACTTCAGCAAATGTAATAAATCACGAGCGCTCGCCATCGATTAGTCCGCCGCCTACGACAATGTTCTGACTGCAACTAAGTTCGTGGGGCAGCGCTGATGCCATTAACCAGACATTCCGCTGTGGAAAAGTGGCTAAAATGGGGTGAAAAGAAGGTACAGCACACGTGAAACCCAGGGAGAAGGAAACACTTTTTCCTTTACAGGAAGTTTAAAGCCTGAAAGTTGATATTGACTCTAACCTGGGCCTTCCATTGAGATTTAATCCTGATTCAGATTCATAAAACTATTCATTTATCCCTGCTAGGCAATTAAGGCCACCACTTCAGGGCACTGCTTTCACTTTGCAATTATAGAAACCATCAATACGATACAAATACATAACTTTAACCGCATATAACTGTGTTATGTCCATCATCTGGAGCTGTTATCATCCATCCATTTTCTTCTGCTTATCTGAGGTCGGGTCACAGAGGTAGCAGCTTAAGCAGGGAAGCCAAGACTTCCTTTTCCCTAGCCACTTTGTCCATCTCCTCCAGGGGGATCCCGAGGCGTTCCCAGGCCAGTTGAGAGACGTAGCCTCTCCAACATGTTCTGGGTCGTCCCTGGGGCCTCCTTCCGGTGGGACGTGCCAGGAAAATCTTACCAGGGACTGGTACTGGGGACATCCTATCCAGAAGAACCTTATCTACTCTCTCGATGTGGAGGGGCAGTGGCTCGACTCTGAGCCCCTCCCGGATGAACGTGCATCTCACGCTATCTTTGTGCGTCTCACGCTATCTTTAAGGGAGCCCTTGCCCCAGAAAATTATTTCAGTCATTTGTATCCGCGATTGTGTTCATTCGGTCACAACCCACAGCTCGCGAACATAGGTGAGGGTGGGAATGTTGATCGACCAGTAACTCGAGGGCTTAGCCTTTTGGCTCAGCTCCTTCTTCACCACGACAGACCGATACAGAGTCCGCATCACTGCAGACCCTGCTTGGATCTGCCTGTCAATGTCTCACTCCAGTCTTCTTTCACTCGTGAGCAAGACCCCAAGATACTTGAACTCCTCTATTTGGAGGATCTCATTCCTGACCTGGAAAAGGCATTCCACCCTGATACCATGGACTCAGATATGGAGGTGCTGAGTCTCATGCCAACCGCGTCACACTCGGCTACGAACCCCTCTAGTGGGAGTTAAAGATTGTGGCTTGATGAAGCCAACAAAACAACATCATCTGCAAAAAGCAGAGATTTAATACTGTAGTCACCAAACCAGTTCGCCTCAATGCCTTGGCTGTACCTAGAAATTCTGGCCATTAAGGTTATGAACAGAATCGATAACAAAGGGCAGCCTTGGCGGAGTCCAACCCTTACTGGCAAAGAATCTGACTCAATGCCAGCAATGCGGACCAAACTCTCATACAGAAACCGAAGACACCCCGTATCAGGGGGTCCGGTACCCCATACTTCCCAAGTACCATCCACCGAACTCAACGAGGGACACGGTCGAACGCCTTCTCCAGTGTCCACAAAACATACGTAAACTGGTCGGGCGAACTCCCATATGCACCCTCAAGGACCCTGGTGAGGGTGTAGCGCTGGTCCACTGCTCCCCAGCAGGACGAAAACCAGATTTGTCTTCCCGATGGACCCTCCTCTCCAAAATCTGAATAGACCTTACTAAGAAAGCTGAGGAGTGTTGTTGTCCAAACATTTTATTTATCAGAGGGGGTAATTTGACCCTGTACTTTGTCTGGTCCCTCGCCTTGGACCAGTTTGACATGGGTAAGACTGCCAGTGGTATCATTGGTACACACAAACCCCTCCACAAAGATAAGGTGATGGCTCAGGGTGAGATATACACACACACACATAGCACCCAAATCGCCTGCCTGGGGAAAACTCAACAAGACGCCACTGGTTTCAAGCCATGGTTAGGGTTTCAAATTTGTGTCCAGAGACCCTCCTCCTTCTTGATTATCCCCCCCCCCCCCCCTTAAACCATTTCGAATAGAATAAAATCTCTACCAACACCTACTGGACAGATCTGAGGTAAATGTCCACCATTTTCTATTGTGGGTGACTCAAACGTCACAAATTTCAAAGCTTCCTTCCTTCCTTCCTTCCTTCCTTCCTTCCTCCTCCCTCCCTCCCTCCCTCCCTTCCTTCCTTCCTTCCTTCCTCCCTCCCTTCCTTCCTTCCTTCCTTCCTTCCTTCCCCTCTTCCCTCCTGGACTGTCTCAGCCACGCCGTCCTTCCTATCTGTGTTCTCAGCCGCATCACGCTGCACCTGTAATGGAGGAATTAGTCAGCCCTGAAATGAACTTCTTGTCTCCACTCTGCCTGCACGTGAAAAAAAAAAATATATCAACTGACTTGCTGTGGAGAAGGAAGAAGAGGAGGAGACAAGAGCAACAAATCTGTTTTTACCCTTCACTTCCTCCTCTTCCGATTATTCTTGACTGTCGGTGTCCTGTCATTTATTGCTTCAAAGACAACACCTGCAACGTGAGTTGAAAAGGAAAAGAAACTTTCAAAATATCACAGATCACTTTGATGTTTAAAGCACAAAACAGTCAAGTTGTGGTAATATTGCCTGGATCTTTATATTAGAGCAACTTGAGGCAAACTTCATCACCGTTTTGACGGCTTTGCCATACTCCTAACCTCACCAAATTTTGCAGCTGTGTTCATAATGATGATTAATTATATTTGGGAGCAGAAACTGCTATAAACCCCCAAAATTGGCTCATAAGCGCTCCCTGGATTTTTTAAAATTAATTCATTTTATTTGGTAAATATGTGTATGTGAAGGGTCTGGCTCTCCTGGGGGTGGAGGGGGATGGGGTGGTGGGGCGTGTGGAGCGATGGTGGGGGGTGGAGTTCTTGGCTGGGGTGGGTGGCATTGGGTCCCTGCGTGCCCCGCTGGGTGGCCGGTTGTCGGGGCGCCTCAGTGGGGCCGGCAGACCGCCCTGGGTCCCTCGGTGTAGGACGTGTCCCGTCCGCCGGGCTGTTCTCGGGTGGACCCCTGGGCCTGATCCCGCCCCTCGATTGATTGGGTGGGGTCCTCAGCCGCCGCGGTGCAGCCACAGCAATTACAGGACACTTCTGTCAGTCTTTGTGCGTATAAAACGGTATCAATTCAATTGCATGTATCCGCAGGCACACACACCTTACTGTAACAAATAACTCATGAATATGCAAATCGCTTGTGTATCCCCTCACTTATACTCTCGTCCTGTACACTATTATAATTTACATAATTAATACCACCACACTTCAGGTGTACAGCCAGGTTCACGACCCTGGTCCTGCATGCTTTTTCTCCTGTCTTTGTCCTGTTCTATCCTGTCCTGTCCTTCCCTCACAGGGTGTAGCACTACAGCCCCATGCAACACTCATATTTAACGTTTCATTGTTGTAGATAATGTAATGATTTACTTCTCTCATCCTGTTTACAATTAGTGCTTTGTCTTTTGCCTTTGTTTCTTTCTCCCTTCTAGAAAATTTGTTCTGTTCGACTGATCAAGTCTGATTCTCAATAAACCTCAATTATAATACCACACGGGAAGTTTAAAAATTCCACTGTGACACAGTAAAACTGTTTCGGCATAAAAGGGATACAGATTTTCCATTCTGCTTAACCCAACAGCCGAACAGGAAAAAAAAAAAAAAAAAGATAGAACTGTGTATCATGAGTAGATCCGCAAAACAAGTCTCAATAAACCATGCCCCCAAAAAAACCACAGGAAGTTTGTCATTTTGGTTTGATCCATTTTAGGTACATTTTGGCTATTCACATGATTTCAAATTCAGCCCTTACAGTCAGTTTGACTGAGCAACATGAAATTTGGTAGCAATGTCAATTATGAGTAAACCCATGAAAAGTCTCAATAAACCATGCCTGAAAAGACACAGGAAGTCAGGCATTTTGATTTGAAGGATGCATTTTAGGTAACGGTACATTTTACATGAGTGTGAACATACAACTTCCGCAGTCCATTTGACTGAGCAACGTGAAGTTTTGGTAGGAATGTCTATCATGAGTAGACCCAAAAGAAAGTCACATGAATCATGCCAGAAAATACACAGTCAGTTTGATATGAAGGATCCTTTTAGGTACGTCTTGGCCAATCATGTGATTTTGGAAAATGTCGCTCCTGCAATTCATTTTGACTTAGCAACATGAAATATGGTAAGCATGTGTGTCATTAATAGACCCACACAAAAAGTCTCAAGAAGCCATGCCCGAAAAGACACAGAAAGTCAGCCATTTTGATTCAAAGTTGCCATTTTTTGATTCGGTTGCATCCAACATAATTTTTTTTTATTTTTTTTATTCAGCCCCCCAAAAACAGTTTCACTCAACAACATGAAATTTGGCAGGCATGTCTGTCATTAGTACACCAACAAAAAAATCTCAATAAGCCATCCCTGAAAAAAACACAGGAAGTCGTACATTTTCGTTTGCATTTTAGGGAAATTTTGGCCATTCATGTGAATTTAAAAATTTTGCCTAGGAAGACAGTTTGACTTAGCAACATAGAATTTGGGAGGGATGTCTGTCACGAGTAGACCCACAAAATACTCTCAATAAGCCGTGCCTGAAAAGACAAGAAGTCTGCCAATTTGGTTTGAAGCAGTGTCATTAGGTTCGTTTTTGCCCTTTCCAGGTTCCTTTGACTCATTGAGATTTTGTCTGATTGCTATGAACTTTGAAGCATAATGGATAGATGGGCAACGCTAAACTGCAAAAGATTTCAGTTTTTGTCATTGTACGGTACGTCGGTGGCGCGTGGTAGCAACATTTGATGACTAGCCTTAAAACAAGATAACCCTATAATTATACTGCTACACCAAATTTAATCCAGATCTGATCCCGATTTAAAACTTAATATGAACAATCCCATTTGGCATGTCGAGAGCTTCAAGTACAGTATATCTCACAGAAAATCTCATGCTTATCCTTCTGTAGATCCAGAAGGCATGACATATCTGGATGAAATGTGACCTACTTTTAGCGATTCATTTTTCGTTCTTTTTCGACACTAATAATATCATAGTTCACCACTGACAAATATTTAATCTTAACGGAGGTCTGTACTCTCTTGAGTTTGTAATTCACGCAAATCCCTTGCAAAATTAATCCTATTTAACCCTCAGCTGTCACGTACGTGGTTAGGGCGAAGGCGAGGAACGCAAGGGAAGAACATGGTGGGCCCAATTGCAGGGAAGCAGGGAGGCAAGGCAGGAGTGCGGGAGTCTCAAAATAATCATATTTAATCACAATGATAAATACAACTGGCGACTATGACATGGCAAAGACATGTGACAACGACAATGAACCAGAACTGAACTGAAGTCAGACATTTTGGTTTGAAGGATGCATTTTAGGTACATTTTGTCCATTCACATGATTTAAAAAATGTTTTCCCCCGAACGCGGTTTCAATAAGTAACATGAAATTTGGTAGGAATGTCTATCATGAGTAGAGGCGGCTTGTACAAGGTCTTCCACTAGCGGGGGGTTTGTTCCGCCCCGTCTGTGAAGAAGAACAAGTAGAAGAAGAAGACGAAGAAGGATGTTTGCTGATTGAGAGCTTTAAAGCCACAATGAAGGCGTAATTGAAAAGGTGGCTGGAGCACCGACAGCCTTTTGTCATATCTTTTTAATTAACTTTCCTTTTCTGCCGCGCGATCGCGGCCGGTGATATGGCCAAACCACGCTGACACACGCCACAGACGTTTTGTTCATTAAATTGGGCATCTTCAAGCATGCCTGGCTAATTAAAATTCTGCCACACAATAAAGAAGAAGACAAAGAAACGTCCACTCCGCTTTGTACATTATCACATGACCACACAAAGTGAAATAATAGGACAACAATGCACTGCAAGTACTTCAACTTGAATTATAAAAAACTCAAGATATACACACGGGCCTCCACTTCTCCTAATTTCTTCTGTACAAAAACATCAAGTCACAAATAGAGTGCGACTTTTCAACCTAGTGGTGACTGGGGATTGATAAAAACAACAGTTTGGCCAGGATTACGGTTTCTTATTAGGGTTTCAAATTAGGGTTAAAATCAGATTTAGTTTCAAATTAGGGTTCAAATGAGGTTTTCAAGTCACGTTAAGGATTTTAAAGTAGGGTTTGAAGACAGGTTTAGGGTTTTAAACAAGGGCTAGTGTTTCAAATTGGGGTTTCAAACCTGTGTTAGAGTTTTAAATTTGGTTTAGCGTTTGAAGCCAGATGAAGGATTTCCAAGATGCGTTTAGGGTTTCAAACAAGGATTACGATATCAAATTTGAGTTTCAGGTCAGGATTAGGGTTTTAAATAACGGTTTCAAGTTACAGTTTCAAAGAAGGGTTTTAAGTGAGGGTTAGGGTTTCAAAGTCAGGTTTTAAGACAGGATAAGGCTTTCAAATAGGTTTGTTTGTAAAAGTTCAAGTTTGGGTTAGGAATACAAAGTAGGGTTTGAAAAAACAGTTAGTATTTCAAATTAGGGTTTCGGCCCGAATTAGGGTTTCAAATAAGGGTTTCAAGTTACAGTTAGGGTTTTAAAGTAGGTTTAATGATTAGTGTTTCAAAACGGATTAGAGCTTCCAAACAGGGGGTTAGGGTTTTAAATTAGGGTTTTAAACCTAGCTACATTTGTTTTCAAGTGGGGGTTTCAAAGGAACGTGTCAAATCGGGGTTGGGGTCTCACATTAAGATTTCAGGCCAGGGCTAGAATTTTAAAGTGGGGCATCAAGACAGGATTAGGGTTTCAAAAGGGGTTCAGGTTTCAAATCAAGCTTTAAAACCTATATTCAGGGTTTCAAACAAGGCTTGGGGTTATAAATTAGGGCTTCAAATTAAGTAGTTTCAAAGTAGTTTCAAGACATAGTTAGTGTTTCAAGTTCAGGTTTATAAATAGGGTTTCAAACCTCGGTAAGGGTCTCAAGTTAGGGTTTTGAGTCAGGTTTAGGGTTTCAAACAAGACCTCAAACTAGGGTTGGAGAGCATTGGAAACTTTTGTATTGGCCAATGGGGCGGCTTGGTTTGAGCTCGAGGAAGGCTGCCTGGCAACAGGTGACAATGTCTGCTTGATAGTATTTTAGTTCCTTTGTGAAGTTTTAGAATGAAATTTTGTCCTGGCGTGAAAACGCGAGCGGCGCGGGTGGAAATCGGGCCAATGCTTGATAATTTCCCAAACAGAAAGCGAAAGTGAAAATGTGCTCAGAGGTTTTTTTTTGTGCAGTGAACAACAAGATTAAAAATGTTGATGTGGTCTGAAGAAGGATGAACAAAAAGGTCTCTTCACCAGACGAGAGTCCAATCAGAAGAGGTGGAAGTCTGTCAGTTCAAGTTCTGCTTTTCTTTTTCCACACTTGACGGCTGCTCAGACTCTCGACGCCGAAATGGAGGCTCAGGCTGCGGGGCGGGAAGTGGCAGATGCCAAGTTTGGAATAAAGAATGCGGAGTGACGCACTGGGCCTCATTCGCTAATAAATGCGTAGAAATATTCTCACTCTGCGCACAAGTTGAGCGTATATAAAATCATCGTCAGATTCATGAAATATGCTTAGCGGCCAGTTTTCGTCACACCACCGTGCTTTACGTTAGTGAATCCGAATTTATTTATTTAAGAGCCAACAAACGTGGGTTCAAACCATCATATAATCAAATCCGTAGTTCTGCTAGTTATCGCAGCGTACACAGTTTTCGGGCATCCGTAACCCTAACTTCCAACGTCGTGAAAAAGATGATTAATTCATCGGAAGTCACGACATAACGGCTGCACTTAGCATCCTTCTGGAAGTTTCTCTTTCTGTGAAATCAAACAACTGCACCATTAATAAACTCGTCATCAAAAGTTCATCCGTTCAATTAAGACCTGTCACAGAGCGATAGCCCGGTTCATGTTGGTCTCCAGACATCATCGCCTTCGCTAGCAGTGGTTTGTTTACGGAATATTAAGTACCCGTGATTTTGCCAGTCCTCTGTGGGGCGCACAAGGCAGCCTCACACCGAGTCTCAGTTCAACTTGAGTGCGGTTCGTGCCGTCATTAGAATCCCGCCTGCTAATTAGCGCGGTGCTAACAGCGTGGTGGTCAACAAATCTGCAATGCTCAACGTTGCATCTGTCATCAAGGCAGAAAGTATATATTTCCCTTCGAACAAAAGTGCTAATGTGTTTGTGACATCCTGAAAGTATGTATTTGGTTTACTCAATGGGTTTCATGGAAAATCTTTGGTTTCATAACCTTTCGCCGCAGTGATTCTTATTTGGGAAAACAACCCACTTAGGCAGTAGGCTACATTCCAGGAAAAATTAAGCCCTTTCTGATACTGTTTGTCATTTCGCATTTAAATACTTTTAAGTCGTTTTATGAATGAAACCAAAAATAAGGAAATCATTTTTGTATTCCTTTAATATATATATATATAGTGGGTACGGAAAGTTTTCAGACCCCCTTAAATTTTTCACTTTGTTATATTACAGCCATTTGTTAAAACCATTTAAGTTATTTTTTTTTCCTCATTAATGTACACACAAGCACCCCATATTGACAGAAAAAAAATCTCATTGTTGAAATCTTTGATGATTTATTAAAAAAAAAAAAAAAAAAAACTGAAATATCACACAGCCATAAGTATTCAGACCCGTTGCTGTCACACTCATATATTTAACTTTAAATTTCTTCTGATCATCCTTGAGATGGTTCCACACCTTCATTAGAGTCCAGCTGTGTTTGATTATACTGATTGGACTTGATTAGGAAAGCCACACACCTGTCTATATAAGACCTTACAGCTCACAGTGCATGTCAGATAAAATGAAAATCATGAGGTCAAAGGAACTGCCTGAAGAGCTCAGAGACAGAATTGTGGCGAGGCACAGATCTGGCCAAGGTTACAAAACAAATTCTGATGCACTTAAGGTTCCTAAGTGGCCTCCATAATCCTGAAATGGAAGACGTTTGGGACGACCAGAACCCTTCCTAGAGCTGGCCGTCCAGCCAAACTGTCGGGGCTTTATGGCAGAATGGCCCGACGGGAGCCTCTCCTCAGTGCAACACACATGAAAGCCCGCATGGAGTTTGCTTTAAAAAAAAAAAAAATAATAATAATAATAACACCCGAAGGACTCCAAGATGGTGAGAAATAAGATTCTCTGGTCTGATGAGACCAAGATAGAAATTGTTAGCCTTAATTCTAAGTGGCATGTGTGGAGAAAACCAGGCACTGCTCATCACTTGTCCAATACAGTCCCAACAGTGAAGGATGGTGGTGGCAGCATCATGCTGTGGGGGTGTTTTTCAGCTGCAGGGACAGGGAGACTGGCTGCAATCGAAGAAAAGATTAATGTGGCCAAGTACAGGGATATCCTGGATGAAAATCTTCTGCAGAGTGCTCAGAACCTCAGACAGGGCCAAAGGTTCACGTTAAAAAAAAGACAATGACCCTGAGCACACAGCTAAAATACCGAAGGAGTGGCTTCAGAACAACTCCATGACTGTTTTTGAATGGCCCAGCCAGAGCCCTGACTTAAACCCATTTGAGCATCTCTGGAAAGACCTGAAAATGGCTGTTCACCAACCAACCTGACAGAACTGCAGAGAATCTGCAAGGAGGAATGACAGATGATCCCCAAATCCAGGTGTGAAAAACTTGTTGCATCATTCCCAAAAAGACTCATGGCTATATTAGCTCAAAAGGGTGCTTCTCCTAAATACTGAGCAAAGGGTCTGAATAATTATGGCTGTGTGATATTTCAGTTTTTCTTTTTTATTAAATCTGCAAAAATTTCAACAATTATGTCAATTTGGGGAGCTGCGTGTACATTAATGTGGAAAAAATTAACTTAAATGATTTGAGCAAATGGCTGTAATATAACAAAGAGTGAAAAATTTAAGGCGGTCTGAATATTTTCCGTACGCACTGTATATATATATATATATATATATATATACACTTTTGACCTTTATGTAACATTAATTTAAATTATTGCTCACATTTTTCTGGCTGCTTGTTGCGAGGCATAGCTCAGTACCAAAACATTTTTTTTATTTTATTTTTTAGTTTCAAATTATCCTAGTTAAATAAGTCTGCATTGCTGTTTAATTTGCATTTAAAAAACGATTTGGGCCTGAATTAACTGTTACTAGTGACATACTTTAATAATGTCACCAATCTTCCGTCAAGTTAAGTGGCATTATTTGTAAGCTTCTGTTTTTATTTTTCTGAATTCCTAACCTTTTTTTGATGCATATCCAACATTTCCCGAACTGGTCATTTGTGGGTGAATTTCAAGGAGGGGTGGGGCCTTTTCCTCTAAAAAACATTATTAAAAAAACAAACAAACAAAAAAACATCATCTTGACTTACATCATCATGACTCTTGAATAATGCACAATGGCATCAAGTATTCAGAACGTATTGAACAGAGATGCACCTTAAGGCGGACAGCGAACCTGGGCAAGCGTATGCGTGCGTGCCTGTGTGTGTGTGTGTGTGTTTATTGGCAAAGGCTGGTGTTGATATTACAGCCCCGCAGGAGCAACAAAAGGTTAGATTTAACCAAAAGTAGCTTTTGTTGCACTTTATTGACATTTTATGTTCATTCCGGCAGGGAAGAACACAAAAGTTTACACATTCTCAATGCTATTTGTAACGATTGCATGTTGGCTTCTGATCTCATCACTGGGCTACACTTTATATGTGAGTTGTACTGACTGGTAATAATAATAATTTTAAAAAATAATATTGTACAATGAAATGAAGTGTAGAGAGATTCAAGGGTATAATGCTTGGAAGTATGGGAGCTCAATAAGAGCCCAAATTTAGATTACAAAATAATACAATGAAAAATAAATAATAATATTAATAAACATAGTAGTATAAATATTTAAAATAAAAAATATGAACTAATACTTTTAAATCATCCATCCATCAATTTTCTGCACCGCTTATCCTCACTAGGGTTGCGGGGGTGCTGGAGCCTATCCCAGCTATCTTTGGGCGAGAGGCGGGGGTACACCCTGAACCGGATGCCGGCCAATCGCAGGCCACATAGAAACAAACAACCATTCGCACTCACATTCACACCGAGGGGCAATTTAGAGTCTTCAATCAACCTATCATGCATGTTTTTGGGATGTGGGAGGAAACCGGAGTGCCCGCAGAAAACCCACGCAGGCACGGGGAGAATTTGAACCCCGGTCCTCAGAACTGTGAGGCAGATGTGCCAGTCGTCCACCAAGCCGTAATTTAAAATCATATTAAGTAAATAATATAACATAACATACAAATAATTTAATATAAACACTCCCTCCATTCACACATAATCTAAACAATTATCTCTCCAGCCACATATCATGAAAATATGTCTATCCATTCACATACACACATAATGTAAAAAAATAATATATGCAAGACATTATTTCAATAAATAATTTAAAATAAAACCTATTTCTAAATGAATTTTTTTTATGTATTTCATTTAATATATATAACCAAAAAAAAAAAAATATATATATATATATATATAAACATAAAATGATAATGATGATTTTCTTTATTTCTAATAGTTTTTATATAAAAAGGCATGTACACCTAAATATAATCAAATAGAAATACATATATATAGAAATGTAAATATATATTTTTTACGTCTAGACTGAACATGAAAAACTAGTGTTGCGTTTTGTTGTCTATTCTTTTTTGTTGTTGTTGTTTTGTGTTGGTTGTTTTCATGTTCAAATAAACGTGGGTTTTTTTCAAATAAATATGATATACTGATAAAAAGCTTTAAAAAAAAGTTGCTAAAATAAAATATAATCCATGCCCCTATCGTTACCTGCTACAATTTTGACTTTTCCAAAATATTAAAATGATTAATATTCCCAATAAATAATGAAAACAGAATATACAACATTCACCACCATTATGAACCTTTAAGTGCAAGTGAAAATCCGATAAATCCATCGGTAAATCCTTTAACAAACATTGGTAATTCTGATTTGTGCTCAGTTTTGATTCAAATTTGTATTCATTTTATTTTAAGTCCTTTGCACTAGTGTCCAACTACTACTGTCTAAGTTGGCTATTGTTTGTACTTTTTTGGAGGAAAAATCATGACTTTAAGGGTGGCTGGAATCTGCCGTGTTTGTGTCTCCCCCCCACCCCACCCAACGACTCCACCATCTTCCTCCTCCTCGTCGTCTTCCTCAACTTATAATGAAAAGTGTCCTCTGGGTGCAAACATGAAGCAATAACACAGCAGCGGCGGCTAATTGCGTTAGCCGAGCAGCGCAGTGGCTGGCGAGTGGGACAAAGGGCAAAAATCTAATAGTCAGGTGGCAATATGGCAACCAAATTAGAGCATTAGTTTTCATCAGTGTCCCCCCGTCGGCCAGGGGCGGGTGACGAGGGGGGGGCCACAAAACATCCCAATCTAATTGCGTGCATGCAAACGTGACTTGAGGGCCAGCGAGTGGTGGCGTGAAAGATGTGATGTCATCCCTGGGAGACGTGACAAGCTTTGATGGGCGAGTACACCCCCAAGGTCGCTTCATTAGGTACAGCAACGAATTACAGTACAGTGGGACATTGAGTCTGCTGTGTGATCGAGCTCGTAACGCAACTTAGTCGTATATCTATCCATCTATTTTCTGTACCGCTTCTCCTCACTAGGGTCGTGGGCTGCTGGAACCTATCCCAGCTATCTTCGGGCAGAAGGCGGGGTGCACCCTGAACCGGTCGCCAGCCAATTGCAGGGCACACAGAAATAAACAACCATTTGCACTCACATACACACCTACGAGGCATTTAGAGTCTTCAATCAAGCTACCACGCATGTTTTTGGGATGTGAGAGGAAACCGGAGTGCCCGGAGAAAACCCAGCCAGGCACGGGGAGAACATGCAAATTCCACACAACCGGGGCCGGGATTTGAACCCCGCTCCCCAGAACCATGAGGCGGAGGTGCTAACCAGTTGTTCACCGTGCCGGCTAGTCGTATATCATTTTTCATCAATTTTCCCCATGGAAATGAATTAAAATGGCAATAATCTGTTGCAGCTCCCCAAAAAACTTGTTTGCTTTAGTTGGTTGGTTGGTTGGTTGGTTGGTTAGTCCATCGGTGATTATTATAAGTTTACAAAAGAATATCATTGTTTTTACTATTGTCTTTAAATGGTAAGATAAAATCACCCAAGTTAGAATATGAAATCAAATTTGAAATAATTTGATGTTAATTTATAATATCATACGACAATCATGCAGTATTTCTTGTGTGTATACTGTAGGTATATGGTTGTGTGCATTAAATGTTGCTGCTGTGGGAGCAAACTGGAAAACGAAGCTGGATGCGGCAAAGGCGAGGTATTTAGCGCTAATGTCGGCGCTGCAGGGGCGTCGCACGATGTCGGCTGATATCAATAAAGCTGGCACGAGGACGAGGACGGTGCGGTCTCCCTGCACAAAGAGACGCTGACCTTTTGTCCGCTACGCCTCCCCCTCTCGCTCGTCTTTTGTGCCACATCAATGTTGTTTTCCCCGTCGGAGTGAGGCCTCGGCGCAAAGAGCAAAATAATCACCGCCT
This sequence comes from Phycodurus eques, assembly GCF_024500275.1. Taxonomy (NCBI): domain Eukaryota; kingdom Metazoa; phylum Chordata; class Actinopteri; order Syngnathiformes; family Syngnathidae; genus Phycodurus; species Phycodurus eques. The sequence goes on from NC_084533.1 coordinate 21,488,151, forward strand.
TCGCTGAAAGCCGCCGCGTTATCGACTGATTTAAAGCAAATGTTCGCCCGGCCAGAAGGTCGCCGTGCCGAGCTCGTTACGTGGAAGGGAAAAAAATAAATAAATACAGAGGAAACAAATAAAAACGTGCAAAGTAAAAGTTGCGGCCTCAAAACTATTAAAGCTTGAAATAGAAGTCTTGTGCAGCCTGCGTTGTATTGATTTTTACAGGTTAGTCACCAGGTGTATAGGTAAAAAAAACAAAAATAGATAATTTAAAACCGAGCTTTGTCTTAAAATATGCTCACTTAATCAGCAACCAGTCGGGTGGTTGTCAGTAAGGTAAGCATTGGATGGTTAGTGTGTTGGTCAGTCAACCAGTTTGTCTGTCAGGCAATTGGTTGGTCAGTGTCTTGTTTGGTTGGTTGGTTGTGTTGATGGTTGGTTGGTCAGTCGGTCGGTAGGTCGGCTGACAGGTTGGTTAGTTGATTATTCGAAGAACCAATTGGTCTGTTGGTTACTCAGCCAATCGGTAGGTTGGTCAGGCATTCGATCTGTTAGTCAGTCAGTCAGTCAGTCAGTCGGTCAGTTGGCTGACAGATTGGTTAGCTGATTATTTGAAGAGTCGGTTGGTCAGTCATCCATATGGTTGGATGATCAGTGGTTCAATTTGTTGGTTGGGTGGTTGGTTGTTGAGTTGTTAGTAAATTGGTCAGTCAGTTAATTAGTTAGTCAGTTAGTCGGTTGGCTGATAGTTTGGTTGTTTGATTATTCGAAGACCCAGTTGGTCTGTTGGTCAGTCAGTCAGCCATTTGGTTGGATGGTCAGTGGTTCAATTTGTTGATTGGTTGGTTGTTTATCTGTCAGTCAGTCAGTCAGTCACTCTGTTAGTTAGTTAGTCAGTTGACCGGCTGACAGTTTGGTTATTTGATTATTTGAAGAACCACAGGGCCACACAATTGATCGTTTGGTCAATGATTGAGTTAGTTAGTTAGTGAGTGAGTGAGTGAGTTAGTTAGTTTTAGGCAAATTGATACTGAAATATCAATACTCAGACACCCCATCTTTACTTTGGACAAAATCATACTGTAATACTCGCATATGTTCCATTTCGATAGTAGTATTGATTCCCACGGAAATAAAATTGAGAACAGAAACCCTCAAATGTCCTTAGACAAAAGTAAACCAAATAACTGTTTCCTGTCGTATAAAATAGTATGTCCAACTTCATCTAAAATGTTGCAGTGGAGGCCATAAGAGTACTTTGAAGTCTTTGTCTTCTCCTTTCAGCCAGACAAACGAGGCTTGCCCGTACTGGAACACTCGTTAGCTCACTGCAACATATTTTGCATTACGCCGACGGACTTTGAAGAACTTGTCCGATGTGCAAACGTGTCGATGAAGAAACGTCACGAAAGGGACGTTGCCACCTCGCTGCGACTGAGTTAATAATTCACAGTGGGAAAGTGGCAGAGTGAGCCAGCTCAAATCAAAGAATAATAAAAGTCTCTTTTTTTTCTTCTTCACACAGCTGCAGGTGAGGCGTCATATCGCTATCTATCAAATATTCACACAGCTGGAGGGGAAGGGGGAGCGGGAGGTGTGTGGGGAGTTTGATGGACCGCACTGAAGCGTCGTCGCTAGCCTCTGTCTCGCTGAATCAAGTCAGCTTTCTCCTCTCTCATTGTCCTTTTGTGAAAGGTACTCACTCCAAACGAGGTGTTGAAGTCAACCACAAATTTGACACTCTGAGGTCGTATCAGAAGCTCTTTTTTAAGAGTTAATTTTTTTTAGAGGAAAGAAATATTTGCGGACGACTGCTTATCACATCTGCCTCACTCACAGTTCTGAGGACCGGGGTTCAAATCCCAGCCCTGCCTGCGTGGAGTTTGCATGTTCTCCCTGTGCCTGCGTGGGTTTACTCCGGGTACTCCGGTTTCCTGCCAAAAACATGAAGGGTCGGTTGAGTGAAGACTCTAAATTGCCCGTAGGTGTAAATGTGACTGTGAATGGTTGTTTGTTTATATGTACCCAGCGATTGGCTGGCGACCAGTTCAGGGTGTAGCCTGCCTCTCGCAAGCAATCATATCTCCAGCACACCCGCATGGGGTTCGGAAAATGAATGGATGTATGGAAATATATCTTTTAAAAAATGAATACTTTTTTTATTTAGAAAATAACAATTTCTGAAAGAAAATGCATTTTTTTTATATTTGGAGGAAAATAGTCAAAGTAATACTTTTTTACAAGTGTCATTTTTTTAGATTGTATTTTTTTCAATTTGTTTTAGATTTTGTTGATGAAAATGTCTCAGTGTTTAGAGAACACAAAAATTCAAGAAACTTTAGTAATTTTAAATAATAAGTACTTTTTTCCATAAATTAAAATTATGACAAACATATTTCTTGACACACCTTTTGAATTTTTACAACAAAATGTAATTTTCATTGGAAAATATTACTATAATATTTATTTTTGAGTGAAAAACAAATATTTATTTCAGAAAATAATACTTTTTTTTAAAAAAAGATTGTTCTGGAAATAACATTAACCATTTCCCAAAACTTTTCTCGAAAAAAAAAAGAACTTTTTTAGAAAGTGCCAGTTTTTTATAAAATATTTTTGTAGGCTTTTATGAGTTTCAAAATTCAAAATCTTTAGAGAACAACAAAAAAACTTTTTTTTTAACCTACAAATAGCAAAAAAAAAAAAAAACAGCATGAAAACATAACAATATTAGACAAAGGCCAATCCGTCTTGGCCTTTTGTGCTCTATCTTTAATCACCAGGCTGGCATGCGACTGATCTTCGCTAAAAGTCGAGCGAGGTGTGACTTTTGTGGCAGCAATTAGATGCATTGTTATCGCCATTATGGCGAAGAGGTGACGTGGCGGAGGCATTGGCGTCGGGGTCTAATTGACGCCCCCAAACAGACTTGATGGCGTTACCGAAGGCGAGGCGAGCACATCCACCGTCGGGAAGTGAGGCGCGATGACAAGCAGATAATGAGACAGCTCAAAGCTTGATCTTGACAATAATTAGCTCCTTTCGCCCAAGCCTGCTTCGCGCTAATCATAGGTTAGCGCCAAATAAACTTTCTCCACAAGGTGCTTTCTCCCTAAACGTTTAATACTCCAAATCCAATTATTTGACTCCTTTAGCACATCACACTCTCGCGCTTTGGCTTGATAATGGCAGATAGTCAGTCACTACACAGGGTCGTTATCCACATTGAATATTTGGAATATATTTGGAATATTGCCATAGCAATATATAGTGGGTACGGAAAGTTTTCAGACCCCCTTAAAGTTTTCACTCTTTGTTATATCACAGCCATTTGTTAAAAATTTGTTAAAATCATTTAAGTTCATTTTTTTCCTCATTAATGTACACACAGCACCCCATATTGACAGAAAAAAAATCTCATTGTTGAAATTTTTGATGATTTATTAAAAAAGAAAAACAGAAATATCACACAACCAGAAGTATTCAGACCCGTTGCTGTCACACTCATATATTTAACTCGGGTGCTCTCCATTTCTTCTGATCATCCTTGAGATGTTTCCACACCTTCATTGGAGTCCAGCTGTGTTTGATTATACTGATTGGACTTGATTAGGAAAGCCACACACCTGTCTATATACGATCTTAAAGCTCACAGTGCATGTCAGAGCAAATGAGAATCGTGAGGTCAAAGGAACTGCCTGAAGAGCTCAGAGACAGCATTGTGGATAGGCACAGATCTGGCCAAGGTTACAAAAACATTTCTGCTGCACTTAAGGTTCCTTAAAGCACAGTGGCCTCCATAATCCTGAAATGGAAGACGTTTGGGATGATCAGAACCCTTCCCAGTGCTGGCCGTCCGGCCGAACTGAGCAATTTGGGGAGAAGAGCCTTGGTGAGAGAGGTAAAGAAGAACCCAAAGATTACTGTGGCTGAGCTCCGAAGATGCAGTCGGGAGATGGGAGAAAGTTCTAGAAAGTCAACCATCACTGCAGCCCTCCACCAGTCGGGGCTTTATGGCAGAGTGGCCCGACGGAAGCCTCTCCTCAGTACAAGACACATGAAAGCCCGTATGGAGTTTGCTAAAAATACACCTGAAGGACTCCAAGATGGTGAGAAATAAGATTCTCTGGTCTGATGAGACCAAGATAGAATTTTATGGCCTTAATTCTAAGTGGCATGTGTGGAGAAAGCCAGGCACTGCTCATCACCTGTCCAATACAGTCCCAACAGTGAAACATGGTGGTGGCAGCATCATGCTGTGGGGGTGTTTTTCAGCTGCAGGGACAGGGAGACGGGTTGAAATTGAAGAAAAGCTGAATGCGGCCAAGTACGGGGATATCCTGGACGAAAACCGTCTCCAGAGTGTTCAGGACCTCAGACTGAGCCGAAGGTTCACGTTAAAAAAAGACAATGACTCGAAGTACACAGCTAAAATACCGAAGGAGTGGCTTCAGAACAACTCTGTGACTGTTTTTGAATGGCCCAGACAGAGCCCCGACTTAAACCTAATTGACCATCTCTGGAAAGACCTGAAAATGGCTGCCCACCAACGTTCACCATCCAACCTGACAGAACTGGAGAGGATCTGCAAGAAGGAATGGCAGATGATCCCCAAATCCAGGTGTGAAAAGCTTGTTGCATCATTCCCAAAAAGACAAATGGCTGTATTAGATCAAAAAGGTCCTTCTACGAAATACTGAGCAAAGGGTCTGAATACTTATGACTGTGTGATATTTCAGTTTTTCCATTTTAATAAATCTGCAAAAATAATTCTGTCAAAATGGGGTGCTGTGTGTACATTAATGTGGAAAAAAATTAACTTAAATTATTTTAGGAAATGGCTGCAATATAAAAAAAGAGTGAACAATTTAAGGGGCTCTGAGTACCCACTGTATATGACGTCCTTGGGGACGTCAACTTATTAGTTTCCTGCTTTATGGCAAGTCATCAAACCTTGCCGGCACGCTGCACCCCAAAAATGGCAGACTTGGCTTCAAGGGCAGAATTTTCATCAAAGGCTAATATGACCCTAAAATGCTGTCTTTAAACCAAAATAGCACACTTCCTGTCTTTTTGGGCATGGATTCTTGAGACCCTTATGTGGGTCTACTCATGATGGAAATGTCTACAAAATTCCATGTTGCTAAATTGAAGTGGCTCTGATGGCTGACTTTCCAAATTACGATATATAATATTAGAAAAATAAAGCTGTAATTTTACAAGGGGAAATAAAGGAAGACTAAAATGATTAATTTTCCTTGATAAATGTGTGTTTTAATCTATTTAAATATTAGGACTTTTTGCAACATTCTCTTGAGATTATGACTTTATTCCAATAGTAAAATGATTTGTAATTATTTCAATTTTGTTTGGTTTATTTAATATTAAAACTGTAGGCTGTTAAATAATAATGATTATGATCAAGAGACTATTATTAAATATTAAGATTATAATATATTAATAGTATTAGTAAGAATGTGTGCTAAATGAATGAATGTAAAATGAATAAAATATTTAACAATTCATCAGGTTTCGGTCCGACGAGGCGCGGTGCCTTCAGGTGCCATCTGAGTTTCAAGTGCTCACGTCGTCTCCATATTTTCGCTTTCCCCTTCAAGCTATTTATTTCTTTTGCAGTTTGATCTTTTTTTTTCTCTCCCCACCGTCGCCTGCCTCCTCCTCGCGTTTAATAGATGCAATTCCTTGTGAAAACGCCATGCCACCTGCGAGCAAATCATCAGGACGTGGCGAGAAGCAAGGGCCGGCGGCGGCTGTGGCGGTGCAGCGGCGGGCAACCAAGCGGCGCAAATATGAAAAACAACAAAAAAGTGGGGGGGGTGAATTTTCCCAGAGTCGGAGCCTGTTGCTAAAGTGATTCTATTAAAATGCCATCTGACCGTTAATAAAAGTAATGATTTGACATCGTCGCCGTGAGCTGGATCGCTTTTTTTTTATTATTATTATTTATTTTGATGTGTGCGTACATAGAAAAACATAAAAAACAATTGCAGCCTGGCCCGTGGTTTGTGACTTAATGAGATTTCGGCGGGCTCGCCCGGGGTGTTATTTGTGTGCGATGGAGGCGGCGGATAAAGTCCACCGTCTCGCCGGCGCCCCAGCAGGATATCAAACTCGCATACGGACGCCGCTAGATGTTTTCATTTGAACTGCAAACGAGTGGAAAGATTTGACAGTCAGACAGGAAATGGACTGACGTCATATACCACCTGCTTCCTTCCAGGTAATTGTCAAAAACAGCGACGACCGCCTGTGCTCTCATTGATGAATTCCAAAGGCCGACTAGCTGTTAATTGCAACTCCCAGTTGAACTTTACTGTAAAAAAGAAATGACACTGACACTTTGTGGATTTAACCAAACCACAGCTTAATGCTAACACACAGCTGAAAACACCATAGACGGGCTAATGAAACTAGCATCAAAGTCGCAGTAGTTATAACACTTAAAGCGACAGATATTCAAACACAAACATTGCAGCAACACATGTAGACAGACAATGTAACAATACTAACAGGCATATAGTGGTGGCTTGAGATACAAGTGACCCAATTTACGGGTTTTTCAAAATACGAGCTGTCGTTTCACCGATTTTTTGCTTTGTCTTGCGAGCAAGAATTTGAGATGAGAGTGCTGTATAGTGGCGGTGAAGGCAAGATTTACGCGTTGTGAATTTAAAACAACCACGTAGCTTTGCCTCAATATCCGCTAGCACTAATGCTGCACATAATGGAAACATAATGGCTAACAAAACTAGCATTAATGTTGCGTAAGTTATAACACTTAAAGCGACGGCTACGTGAACACAAACAGTAACTAGTAAGTCAAGGCACTATTAGTAGTTTCTTTGAGGACACTAATATCAAGTCTAAATTGTCCAACAGGGTCAATTCTGCTGTACTTGGAAGACTATTTTGAAGGCAAATGATGTCGTTACCATGGCCCAATTTGAATTTCATATTTTTTAGAGGATACATAATATAAAGTTCAAACAGTCCACGTGTGTCGATTCTGGTGGGAAAGACGGCATGAAGATTTGAGTCATACAAAAAAAAAAAAAAAAAAATGGACTGACTTCATTTGCCACCTGCTTACTTTCAGGTGATCATTCGAACAGCGACAGCTGCCTGTGTCGTAGTTGATGAAATCGGAAGGCCAAATGGAGACAAGAATAGTGGATGGAACCAAACTTTCAGTGGGGCAACTTTGCTGCACTCTGAGGCTATCCTGAAGGTAGATGACCTCAGAATGTGGTCCCAATTTGAAGATTCTTTCAAAAGCGGCTCTTTTTTAGTTATTTTTTTTTTTTTTTTTTTTTGTGGGTGGGAGAAACCATTCAAATATAAGTCAATCTTGGTCCATTCTCTTGCATTTGGAGGCCAACGTAAAGGAAGGTAAGGTCATGACACTATAAGTTTAAAGTATCCTTCAAATGTGGCCTTCTTTTCATGTTTTTCATGAGAGCATTCAAGTAGTATGTCAAGATATTTAAGTCCATGGCCTATGCCGCCATGAGGATGTTCCAATTTGAAGGTTTCCTTCAAATACAGCCTTGTTTTCACATTTTTAATAGGGGATACATCACTACTGTCATTTGTGATTTTTTATTTTTTTTTTCTTAGGCATACCACCATTCTGTCCTGAGAAATACTAATATTACATGTATGTAAGGTAAACATGACAATCTATATTTGTCATAACAGTGTCTCGATTTAAAGACTCCTTCAAATGTGGCCTTCTCTTCAAATGTTTTTTAAGAATATGTAATATAAAGTCCCAAGGCAGATGAAATAAGGCTGGGCCAATTCCAAAGCTTCTGCAAATGCAGACTTCTTCCTGTTTTTTGTTTGTTTGTTTGTTTGTTTTTTACATAAAGTCCAATTATAAGTTAATTTTGTCAAAACTGCTGCATTTGGAAACCAATTGAAAGGCACATCATGTCATGATTTAATTTTTTTTACAGATATGTCGTAATTATCCTTTGCAACCTCCCAATTAACCTTGTGTGTTGCTACTAAGTCCTGAAAATTATTACAGAATTCTTCCTCCGGTTCAAGTTAATCAATAATTAAAAGCATAGTTTATTATCCAAATATTCTTGATATTTTCATCCATATTTCAGCACTAAGTGAAGCGATTGGCTGTTTGTAAGACCTTCCACGGCGTTCTTCGACGAGCGACTTCCTACAGACGCGAAGGCTGCTGCTGAATGTGTCGCCCTCGCAGCTCTGTGCCGCTTGTTTGTTTTCTTCAGCGGCGAATGAATGGCAGCCTCGTTAGCAACATTAGACGAGACAAAAGACGCCAAAGGTTCAGCTGTTTTTACAGACGAGACCTTGGAGCGAAGTGAACGTACGCTCGCCGAGTTTGAAAAGTGATGCTTGATGATGAAGCTCCATCAAAGCACTCTGGCAATTAGTTGCTACGTACAGACTTTTCATGACTTTTTCCTTTATTTTTTTTGTTCAAGTTGCCACCACAGGAAGTCGATGGCATGTTGTTTTCATATTTAAATTAGTTTTGCCGTCTCCCTCTTTGGAATAAAGCAAAACTAAAAATATGCTTATGCTTATAATGTTGATCACAGTAGGACGCCTGGCTACAGTTAAAAAGAAGACAAGGCGAGATCATTCAGCTGAGATTGTTACTGCGAACGGGTTAGGAGGCAAGGTTGGAGTTTTGGATTCAGGTTGGGGTTTAGTGTTTGGAGGTTCGGGTTACGAGTTTGGGTTAAGAATTAGGGTTGATGTTAAAGAGACAGGATTAGGTACACACATAAAGTTAACCTGGCCGTTTTTGTCCCGATTTTGCCACTTCCCGACCCAGTTCGACAAGAACCAGACGATTTTACGTCTTCTAAGATTATCCTAAAAATTATCCTGTAGTCTAAAGCGTGTTGTTGTGACTTTGTCCCGAAAATAGAGGTCAATATTTACGACCTAAAATCTTCATGTGTTTGGGGAAAACATTTACATAATGAGGCCATTTTTTAATGCAGTGCCGCCTGAGGGATCGAAGGCCACGGACATTCAAAGTTGGTTTTCGGCCTTGCCGCTTACGTGCAGAGATTTCTCCAGATTCTCTGAATCTTTTGATGTTATTATGGACTGCAGATGATGAAATCCCTAAATTCCTCACAACGGTACGTTGAGAAACGGGTTAGGTATGTTCTTAAACTGTTGGACCACATGCTCACACAGTTGTTCACAAAGTGGTGAACCGTCCATCCTGAGTTGTGAACAACTGAGCCTTTTGGGGATGCTCCTTTTATACCCAATCATGACACTCACCTGTTTCCAGTTAACCTGTTCACCTGTGGAATGTTCCAAACAGGTGTTTTTGAGCATTCCTCAACTTTCCCACTCTTTTGTTACCCCTGTCCCAGCTTTTTTGGAACATGCAGCAGGCATCAAATACAAAATGAGAGAATATTTGCCAAAAGAAACATTCATCAGTTCAAAAACTAAATATATTTTCTTTGTGGACTATTCAATTGAATATACGTTGAAAAGGATTTGCAAAGCATTGTAGCAAGGAGTAAAGCAGGGAGGATTACCAGTAAAGATGCTGCAACTTAATGTGTGAAACAAAGACCACAAACAAAATCCAACAAGGGCAGAATCCAAAATGCTAACGCAAATTAGCATCTATGTTGCAGTGCGTTAACCCTTTAAGCAACTGACTGAACAGAAATGGTTCAGCAACAACATGTAGGGAGACATATGTTCCCCCAGTCCTCTGCTCTTTATCCTCTGCGTAGAACAACAAATATTAGGGTTGCACTGATAAGCTCAGAGGAATTGAAACTTTATTATGAATCCCGGTTTGAGTTCTCGACAGGATATGCCCCACTGTAATATGACTGGCTGCTGCAAAGAGGCAAGTACTGCTATTTTTCCTCATTAAAATGAACATTTTAACACTGTTGTTGTTGGGGGTAAGGCTGGAACAGATTTATGGCATTTCCAGTCATTGCAATAGGAAAAGGTGATTTGAGATATGCATGTTTTGAGTTACGAGCATGGTTATGGGACAAATTAAACTCTTACCTCATGGCACCACTGTACTAAGCAGCTGTCTGTGCTTTACATTTCAACTGCTTTTATTTCTTTATATTTTTTATTTTATTTGTTGTTTTTTTGTTATTTTGCTGTTTTATATTCATATTTATGTATTCATTTTGTTTGATTTTAATTTCATCCATCCATCCATTTTCTGAGCCGCTTCTCCTCACTAGGGTCGCGGTTGTGCTGGAGCCTATCCCAGCTGTCATCGGGCAGGAGGCGGGGTACACCCTGAACTGGTTGCCAGCCAATCGCAGTGATTTTAATTTTTTCCAGTTTTTATATATATTTTAATTGTCAGAATTAAATCATAATACAATAAAAGTGTATTTTCTTGATTTTTTTTTTGTTGCCTCAAGTTGGTCTGATGCTCAAAAAGGTCATTTTTTGGGGGGTTTTTTTCAGTTTTTTTTTTTTTTTTTGAATTATTTTCGAGCGTAACTCAGCAGCAGGTCGCCACTTTTAAACGCCGTTGGTTCATTTCGCCACGGTTAAAAAAAATAAATAAATAAATAAAAAAAGACAACAGTGTAATTACACGGAGCTTTGAGGGGCTAATGCGGGATTGATTCGTAACTGCGGGACATCCTTGAACCAGATCCTCACAAATGAAGCCAGCCGGCTAGTGGTGCCTTAAGTGAATTTAAAAATGCAAGAATAATTACACATACGGCGCAAACTAATTAAGACGGCGTGAACTCTGCAGCCCGGCTCGTCGCTCACGGTGATTAGCACGCTCGTATTTCACCACCAACCCAAAATGGAGTCTGTGACATCGAACGTGGACTGGTGGAAATATATAGGGAAAAAAAAAAAGGAAGAAAGTAAGACTGTGGTTACTATTTCCAAGTCGTCATATTAATCGTGAAAAAAGCGGACGACTGTCTACGAAGAAACATGAATATTTTTATAATTCAATGGATGTAATTTATTCCCTGGCCAAATCATCAGAATAGCTCCTCTTTTTTTAATAATATCATCTGGAGAAATATATTCATAAATAAGATGTGAGCAGAATATAGTCACAGAGAGCACCTTATTCTATTTCATGAGATGATTAACTTAACTACATATACAAGTTTATAGATAATACAAACATTGTGCCGTTAGGTAATAAGATTGACTTTTATTGACTCTGTCAGAGGGGTATGCATTTTAATATTTTTACATAAATATGTACATTAAAGTACAGTCTAAAATGATTAAACAAACAGTTTTTTCGATATTCATTTCATAGTATTGTATTAAACAGGCTGGATCAAATTGGAATTCTAATGAATACATACAAATTGAATGAGTACTAAATTGATAAATAGAACCACTTCCCTTAAATAATTTTTATTTCTATATTTTAACACAAGCTGGATCAAATTTGAATTATACTAAATCAATACAAATTTAATAAGAACTAAATTCATCTACAAACATAAATTTGAGCCGTTTTTATGATATTTTATTTATTGGACTAATTTGAATAATGAGTAAAAAAGTAAAAAAAAGTAAAAAAAAAAAAAATCACATACATTTATAGATATTACATTAAGATTTTAAAAAATATTAAAGTCTTCCAAAGACACAAAAATGTTTTTGTAAATTTGACACACCACCGAGAAGTGTATTGTTAACAAGATGGACACATTTGAATGAATAAAAAAACTGCAAAGAATGTGAAATCAGGCTTCAAAATGGTCAACAACTGAGACGTTCTTTCAGCTTGCAGATGCTGTGGGCGTGTCACTGAATGCTCTGAAGACCCCGCCTCCTCTGAACTACGGTCTGTCAATCAAGTACGTGCCTACTCTCACGACTCCTAAGCGGGGGGAGAATTCCCCGCAATGCGCCTTGCACATGCATGGGGACAGATGCAGATAAACTGTAGCCCAAATAATACAAAACACATAACACTTCAGGGAAGATTATTTCTTCGAGTTGTAGGCATAGTTTGATGGCCAATTGCACGCTGATTAATACGGAAATGTTAATTCTGCCAAATGGCCACTGATTGGAATTAGAGCACTGGGTGTTTACTGTTTATAGTGGGGGAGGGAACTTGCGCCATAAAGTATATGCCGAACAATCCGGCCAGCTGAGATGGTGAAGAGTTTTAAGATACTGTATACCTCAACAATTCAGTAACTTCAAACATATTAAATGTATTTAGAAACAACACACAAATATTGGGGGGGACTTTTTAAGAATTTTCACAATGTTCATAAAAACAAATGGGCATTTTGTTTTTTTAATATAATTGTAATCCGTGTATTTCGTCATTTGTCATTTATTACAAATATAAAGTAACACACAAAGGGAAGATCAGTGAAAACTTTCCTTTGTGAAGGCAATAAAAAGGCAACAAAAATGCAAGATTTTTCAGACAAAGATCAATTGTATATTTATGACAATAAAGCAAGAGAGCAAGAAATATGGAATTCTATAAATATATTCGCCATGATTTAAGAATTAACAATGCCATGTACCATGCTTATTTTGCTACGCAGTATCCTGGTAGTAGTCTTAGAACTAACACAGTAGCTTATGGCACAATTTTATTAAACATCAAGCCACCTCGTAATCACAATATTGTTGACACGAACTCAAAATAGCAATGGGGGAAGGGCCACATGCTGCTTCACCAAGTCAAAAAACAAGGACATGATGATTTGATGACATGTCAGAAGTCTTTGTAAAGATCTTGGCTAAAGTCATCATCATCTTCGTCTCTTTGTGCCTGCAAATCTTCCGCGTGGATTAAGACAATCTTCAGGCCACTCTTCATCCTCCTCTTACTCTTCATCTTCCTCGGCGCATCTCCACTAAAGCCTAAGATTCCGTTTAGCTTCATCAGCGTCCATACGACTTAAGAAAATCCTTGGCGAAAAGCCCTCGACGGACACTTTGAGACGCACAAACATGCAAAACTAAAGCGATGTGAGCGCTCTATCGGAACTATAACTAATATGTCTTCTACTTTTTGGTTAAAATACGAGAGAGGATTGTGACCAGCAGACTTGTCGGAAAAGCTTCAATTTCCTGGCCGTGCTGGACTGACAAAATGCTCACACGAATGCAGAGCAGTGATTGCAAATGAGATGTGTTTTAATGTGAATTTTCTTTATTTTACTTCTGTGATGATGAACAGTTGCGTTTTCTTGTTAATTTCTTGTTGTATTTCTGTGTTGATGCATGATACTTACAATGGTTTCTCATTTTACTTCAGTGATAATGGACAGCTCCAAAAGTTTAGCGTTTTCTCATTTTACTTTGGACTTTTTACATATGTTGTCAATTGGTGCGAAAGAAATAAACCTGACTTCAGTGTGAACTAAAATGAGAATATCCAAATGGCCATCAAAGAAGTAAAAAGAGAAAAAGAGAAAATTTAACTGTTCATCATCACTGAAATAAATCGAGAAAAACTTTGTGTCCAACACAGAAGTAAAACGTATAAATGAGACAATATCATGTGTGTCCATAATCTTAGAAGGAAATTACAAAATGTGAATTTTTACAATGTGTATCAGCATATATCATAAATGTCTATCATTACATTAGCAAAAATTAGAAAACGAGAAAATTCCAAACTGTCCATCATCACTGAAGTAAAATGAGAAAACAGCGTTATTGTCCATTATCGCAGCAATAAAATGAGAATTAATATGTAATTATCATAAATGTCCATCATCACTGAAGTAAAAGGAGAAAATAGCGTTATTGTCTGTAATCGCATGAATACGAAAATTAGAACATTTTGTAATTGTTATACAGTAAATCTCTGACAGAATTAAAAACAAGAAAATAAATTTCCCAACTGTGCATCATCACTAAAGTAAAACGAGAAATGGCATAACTGTCCATAACCACAGAGTAAAATAAGAACATTTGAACATTTCCTAATTATTATAAACGTCCACCATCACAGAAGTAAAATGAGAATATGGCATAACTGTCCATAATCACACGAGTAAAAATGCGAAAATTAGAAAATGTACATCATCACTGAAGTAAAAACACAAAAACAAGAAAATGCCATGACTGTCCATTAACACTGACGTATAATGACAAAATGGCAAGACTGGCCATAATCACAGAAGTAATACTAAAACCTAAAAAGATGTAACCGTCCATCATCATCATCATCGCCATCATCATCATCATCATCCTCCTTATCCTCATGAGAAACATAACTGTCCATCCATCCATCCATTTTCTTTACCCATTAACGCTGAAATAAAAGATGAAGTAAAATGAGAAAACTTTTGTACCTGCATGATGACAGAAGGAAAACAAGAAAATTTTAAAAATTGTGTCGTGACCATAAATGTCCATCATTACAGAAGTAAAAATGACAAAACAAGTAAATGTCCATAACTGTTCATCGTCACTGAAATAAAACAAGAAAATGTCGTAACTGTCCATCAACACAGAAGTAAAATTAATAAATGGGGAAATGTCAGAACTGTCCATCCTCACTGAAGTAAAACGAGAAAACGTAGAGCTGTGAGTCATCACAGAACTAAAAACCAGAAAACGTCAAAACTGTCCGTCAGCACAAAATGAAAATGATAAAAATGAGTAAACCTGTCATAAGTTTCCATCATCACTGAAGTAAACTGAGAAAATGTCAGAATCGTGCATCATTACAGGAGTAAAAACCACAAAACGATGTTACTGTCCATTAACACAGAAGTAAAACTAAGACCTAAATAACCTCATACTGTAACTGTCCACAAAGAAAAAAATTAAAATAAAGTCACAATTGTCGACTGAGGTAGAATCATTCTGCATGCACCTGGAAATGCGGAGATGCTTCTGTAGGCCACCTGGGAAGTGAAAAAAAAAATCCCTAACAGCACCGTTGACGCGCTAGCTCCCAACACGGCACCCGAGAAAACGAGCTGACAGGGCCCCGCCACTAATCCGGCATTACCAAGTTAGCGCTTTGCCCCGCCTGCCACCCAGCTGGAGCAAATACCTGCATCACACCTTTCAGATCAGCGGCGCAGAACCGCGGCTTTACCACCTCTGCCGCACGACTTTGGCCTTAATTAAGTCCGTCTGGAAGACAGCGCAGCGGGGATGGTGGGCGGAGCGCTAGGAGGATTTGCGCTAGCTCACCAACAGCGTCAAAATAGACTCTGACAACCATGCGCTTTAGAATCAGTAGCATTTTTGGGGAAGACAACGAAGAAGATGAGAAAGTAGTTGAAGTAGTAGTCGTAGAAACAGTAGTAGTTTTTTCTTCTATTATAGAAGAATCTTACTCCTTTTCAAATGTTTTTGTGATCATTGTTAATATTTTGTTCTTTGTCTTGTTAAATTTGCACGAGGCTAGTCAAAAGGAATTATCAATCGATCAGTCAAACTGTAACTGTCCATTTTCTGTCAAGTAAAATGAAAAAAAACAAGAAAATGTTGTAACTGTCCATTGCAACATTGCAACTAACCCTAACCTTAAGAGGTAGTACGAAAAAAATAGAAAATAAAAAATTTTCTTTGTTTAAAGAACTAAGACAAAGAAAAATGGCAAGAAATAAAGCAAGAAAATGTCAGAACTGTCCATCATCACAGAAGTAAACCGGGAAATTGACAAAATCTAACTGCTCAGTGCTAAAGTAAAATGAGAAAATTCATGAATTTCGTACCTGTCCGACGTCACTAAAGTAAAGCGGAAAAACAAGAAAACGTAAACAGTTCGGTCGATTTTCACAGAAGTAAACCAAAAAAAAAGAGAAACTGTAACGGTCCATCACGAAAGTAAAATGAGAAAATGGAATAATTGTTTCTCAGTGGGTAGGCCAGGTTACTAGGTAAAGTAGCTGACTGTAGATAGTTATTTACCTCGCTACCGACCTGTTAGTTTGGTAGGTAGGTAGGTAGGTAGGTAGGTAATTAGGCAGGTGGTAGACAGGCTAGGTAAGTAGCTATTGAGATAGAGAGCAGATGTTTGTACTTGTTCTTATGTTATTTTTGTGTAGTTATGTTTGATCTTTGCAGTTTTCTTGTTCTCGGCCCCCAGAGGGACTGCAGATGGACTCCAGAGGGACTCCAGTGGTTCCGCTTTGTTTTCCCCAATGTGGCCTCTCAGGATGGCCTTCAGGCAGCCGGCCAGCAGCCCTCCTTGTCCGTGGTGTGCTCGTTGTTGTTGTTGTTGTTGTTGTTGTTGTTGTTGAGCCACAAGCTGCGAGGCAAACTTTTAATGGGCCGAGGTACGGGTCGCTTGGCTGCTCTAACTGGTCTCTCCGGACCCTCCCATCCAGTCCCCCCTCTGCCGAGCGGCAAAGCATCATGGGAGGAGGCCACCGCAGCCGCCTCCTAAGTCAAAGCCTGCAGGCTGGCTTCTTTGCCTGTGGGAGCGTCATGGAGCGTTTGTCCTATAAAAGCATCTTTGCCTTTTTTCTCTGCACAAATCCAATCCCGACTACAACGTTCTAAATTTACTTCCTCGCTGCGGAAAGAAGACAGAAAATCAGACGCAAGGGATGACGACACGTGCGCGCAAGCGAGGGAGGAAAAACTTTTCCTGGAAAGAAATGCCCCGGAATTACTTTGTTGTGGCTCGGAGCCACTTGACGCCTCTGTTTACTGTGGATATCTTTCTTTATAGACTGGATTCTTGTTCCTAAAACTTAGGTTTGTGTTTTATGGGCAAATCATCAAACTTCACCCCCATGCTCAGCCCAAATGTAATGACAATAACAGTTTTGTTTTTTTCTGAATTTTATGTTGCCCGTCTGTCCTCTATACGTGGTTAAAATTTGGTAGCAGTCAGATCAAATCTTTAAAATAAGTGTGTCTTTTAAGGACAAGTGGAAACGATAAAAACGTACTTTAAAATTGACGCTTCAAATCCAAATCCCAAACTTTATGTGTCTTTTTGGGTATGGTTTCTTGCATGTTGCTAAGTGAAACTGGCTTCCAGGGCTGAGTTTACAAAAATAATTCCAAGGCGCAAGGAACCAAATTTTCTGTGTCTTTTTGGGCATGGTTTCTTAGGACTTTTTTCTTTAACCAATCATGATAAATATGCTTACCAGATTATATGTTGCTAGGACTGTGTTTTCAAAAAGAAGACATTCTTTGTATTTTGGGAATTAGCTTCTTAAAACTCTACTCATGCACGCCAACCAAATGTCAGGTTGGTTGGCCAAGACTGGCTGCAGGGGCTGAATTTACTAAATTAAATCCACAGGGCAAGGATCCCTGGAAATTACCTGTAAAATAGCTGCTTCCAATCAAAATGCCAGACTTACTGGATATTTTTGGGCATATCTTCTTGAGACCTTTTCGTGTGTCTACTCATGATAAACAGGCCTACCAGATTCCATGCTGCTAGATGAAACTAGCTTTGGGGGCTGAATTTAAAAAAATAATTCCAGAGAGGAAGGATCCCTGGAAAGGATGTCGAAAATGGCCACTTCAAACCAAAATGGCAGACTTTCTGGGTAATTTTGGGCCATAGCTTCTTTTGTGTTTCTCGTGGCTCTACCCATGATGGAGATGCCTACCAAATTTCATGGTGCTCGGTCAAACTGGCTGCAGGGCTGAATTTTCCAAATTAATTTCACAGAGCAAGGATCCCTGGAAATAACCCATAAAATGATCGTTTCAAACTCAAATGAATAAATAGACCTTATTTGAATAGGGACGATACTGTTTAACATAGTTACAGAGTGAAGTTTGCATGTGACGCGCTATACAGAAGGTTTATCGCAAATGCTAGTTTTCAACTCTTGTCCCTAGTTGAGCTTGCACATGGCAGTCCTTTTGTGTATTTGGCTTTTTGTGACTTTTTTTTTTTTATTATTCTCCTCGTCCGACATTAACGCTGGTCACTACACCGCTGTGTCGGGCCACCAACTTTGTATAGACACTGGCCCGCTCCGGCCAGTACAAATTTCTCAGTCACTGAAAATTTTCGCCAGCCGAAAACGGCCCATAACTGTATTTTCAGTGTCGGTCTGAAATTCTTTCATCACCAAAACATTTCATCGAAGATGGGATATTGTGATGACGTAAGGAGAAACTGTGACCAGCACCACCTGACTGGATAAACGGGGAAGCATTTGGGTTAGCCTCAAGACGAATAGCCGAAGCTAACGCTGCTAGCCACGTACAGCAGCTTGTACTTCGAAGCCTGTGGAATGTTAATCTGCCCTCCCTAAGTGTGTTGAAAGGTGTTTATTAATCATTATTTAAATATCAATCAAAACGATCGTGATTGTTTTTTTTTACATAATCACGCAGCCCTAGTGTAGCGTCCCCTCCGCCCTTCACACTGTGCAGGCGAGTAAGAGCTGCGAAGCAAACCCAAACAAACATGTCAGAACATATAGCCAATGGCACTCACCATAAAAAAGTTGAAATTTTTACAGCTAATATATATGATCAGTATCGGCACAATTTACTTGTGGATTATCAGTACTGGAATCGGCAGCAGGCGGCACGGTGGCCGACTGGTTAGAGCGTCAGCCTCACAGTTCTGAGGACCCGGGTTCAATCCCCGGCCCCGACTGTGTGGAGTTTGCATGTTCTCCCCGTGCCTGCGTGGGTTTTCTCCGGGCACTCCGGTTTCCTCCCACATCCCAAAAACATGCATTAATTGGAGACTCTAAATTGCCCTTAGGCATGACTGTGAGTGCGAATGTTTGTCTGTTTCTATGTGCCCTGCGATTGGCTGGCAACCAGTTCAGGGTGTACCCCGCCTCCTGCCCGATGACAGCTGGGATAGGCTCCAGCACGCCCGCGACCCGAGTGAGGATAAGCGGCTCAGAAAATGGATGGATGGATGGATGGATGGAATCGGCAGCATAGAACACCGATCGGCGCACCCCTAATCATACATAGTGTGCACAACATCAAGACACAAGATAAAGCATTGTTGGAATGTTAATGCTAAGTAAATATCTTCATAAATGTTGTGCTTGTTTTATTCTTCTAAGCATTGTTACTCATTTGTGCAATTGCAATGCCTTGATTTTAGTGAGCTTAGTACAGTCATTGCCATGAATGCAGTTGTACAAATAATTTCTTAGAGGGGCTTGAATAATACAGTATAAAGACTGTAAATGTGAATTAAACTCTAAACCTTAACGTATAATATCATGAATATACGGGACCAGTACAGGTTCTGAGAGGGACCACCACAACTTGGCTCATGGTGGCCGGACAGGCTTAACATCGGACCCTGCTAGGTGAAATTGGCTTCAGGGGCTGATTTCTTTTTTGCTGTTTTTTTTGGTCTGGTTGACCACACATGAGCCAATGCAGCCTAAAGTCATAACTTCAAACCAAAATGGCAGACCCTGTATGGGCTCTTGAGGCTTTTTCATTGGTCTACTCAAGGTAGACAATTTAATGTTGCAAAGTGACACTAGCTTTGGGGGCTCAATTTAAAAGAAAAATTTGGTTGGTCGCATTTGACTCAGTTGAGCCTAAAATGGCTGCTTCAAACCAGAATGGCAGCATTCCTGTGTCTTTTCGGGTATGGCTTCTTGACACTTTTTTTGTGGTTCTACTTGTAATTGACATGCCGCTTAAATTTCATGTTGCTAAGTGAAACTAGCTTCAGGGGCTGAATTTTTACACAAACATATGCAAGCTTGAAAAAATAAAAAAATAAAAATCACAAAATCTGACATGCTTTTGCGTCCGAGGAAGTCTGCATGATTGCCTCTCGGCTCCTGATTGGCTGATGACTTTGTGGGCGTGGCCAGGTCATCTGGACGCAGACAGTCACATATCATGTGATTTGTGGCTGATGCTGCGGCGGCGATGGGCCTCTTCATTTAAAACTCATTTAATCCTGTCTCTGACAGAGTAGGGGGGCACTTGGGGGGTGTAGGAGGATGCCTGACAGCTACATTAAGGCCTGCCAGGCCCGCGTCACGCCCGCTCGCCTCTCCCAGCATGCATCAGCGCCCCCTGGAGCCTCTAATGGCGGAGGAGATGGAGGAGGCTTCATTAACATTCAAACACATTTTTGGAATAGTAGCACTGATGACGGTGGAATAACATTAAATATAACAACCCCCAAAGCCAGTTGCACTGAGCAACATGAAATTTAGTTGGCATACCTATCATGTCTACACCCGCAAAAAAATTTTCTCAAGAAGCCAGGCCTGAAAAAACACAAGAAGACTGCCATTTCGGTTTGAAATTCAGCCCCCGAAGCCAGTTTTTACATTGAATTTGGTATGTATGTTTATCATGGATAGGCCTACAAAAAAAGGGACCGGAAGATATGCCAAAAATCTACCATTTTCGTTTGAAGCAGCCATTTTTCAGGTCATTCCCAAGGATCCTTGGTCCATGGAATTTTGACTTAACACCATGAAAATTGGTAGAAATGTCTATCAAGAGTAGAACCACAAAAAAAGTCTCGAGAAGCCAAATCTGAAAAGACAAAGGAAGTCTGTCATTTTGGTTGGAAGTGACCATTTCAGGCTTTAAAGACAAACTACTACCAGAGATTTTGTCCAATTGATACCAAATTTAAACATTGCAGGGCACATATAAACAAACAACCATTTGCACTCACATTTACACCTACGGGCAAGTTAGAGTTGTCAATTAACCGACCATGCATGTTTTTGGGATGTGGGAGGAAACCGGAGTGCCCGGAGAAAACCCACGCAGGCACAGGGAGAACATGCAAACTCCACACAGGCGGGTCCGGGGATTGAACCCGGTCCTCAGAACTGTGAGGCAGACGCGCTAACCAGTCGTCCACCGTGCAGCCTGACTCTGACTGTGTTTGGGCGTAGTAAGGGGACAAAGTCCAGTAACACACCCCTCTAATAAATTGAATGTAAAACAATTCCGCCCCCAAAGCCAGTTTCACTTACCAACATAAAATTTGGTAGTCATTTCAAACATGAGGAGACCCATAAGAAAGTCTCAAGAACCCTGAACTGCAAAGAAGTAGAAGCTACATTAAATAAGTTTTTACCATTTCCTTCAAAGACAAACACATCCCAGATCTACAATCGTTACAAATTTAAACCTTGAATAGTAGACAAACGGAAGACACTAAAACATGAACAAACTATTGTGTGTGGGATGAAGGTCAAGTCCCCTCTCCTACCAGATATGTATCGAATGCAATAATGCTCTATTGAAGTCTGAAGATGCACGTTGGCCATAAACGTGAGCAGCATTGTCGATTCTCACATGAAAACAAATATAATCATGCTGGAGGCCGAGTGTTCGTTTTCACCTCTGTAAAATGAGAAGCTGTTTCTCATCATGACGCCGAAACACCCGCCACGATTGACCCAAGTGCACTCGCGTGTCGCTCGGCTATTTCTCGGGAAGGCCAATCACCGTGTCGTATTTTTACAAAACTAATCAGAGCAAATGCAGTTACAGAGATGCACTTTGGGAGAAATGATTGCTTTTCAGCAAAGAATCAAAGCAAACAAAGGGCACTAATGCTTCCGCCATGTCGAGAAGCGCTCCACGACGAGCCCATTTAATTTGCCTGCTAAATCAAATAAGTTAAATTAGAGAGTGCTCATTTTATCAGCCCTCTGAGAACTAGAGGCGACGCCGAAAGAAAACAAACAACAAGCTGTCGAAATGGCTGAGAAGCGCTTTGTTACCTGGTAACAACACAGACACACGCACGCACACACACAGCAAAACACCGCTTGCTTTTTCAGGTAACCCAAACAACGCTCTGCAACGTCGATGAGAAAAGCTGAGGGCCCAATCAGGAGGTCCCAGCGCTGAGCCGCGGGAAAAGTCTCGCTCCGACAAGTCTTCGACTGCGCTCGGAGCCGCAGGGATGGAAGACCTCAGCTGGCTAATGAAAGACAGCCAATTATCGAGGCGCTCTTGTGTTTGTTTTTTTCAGTGCCCTTCAGCTAAAGCACAGGTATGAAATTGGAGGCCCCTGGGCCCGATCCGGCCCACTGGATCATTCAATGTGGCACATGTTTGAAGAAAGTCACAGTTGCAGGTGGAAGGTCATGTGTCGTTAAGTGATATAGTCAGACCTTGTGGACTTGACTTATTAGAGTTTTGGGGTTCATTGCAAGTACTCAAACGTTTCCCCTACACGCAATGACAAAAATGCAAATGTTTCGCAATTTAGCCTTTCCCATTTGTCTAGTATACGAGGTTCAAGTTTCGAACAAAATATCTTAAGCAAGTATGTCTTTTACAGACCCCCGATAAATTACAAATAACCCCAAAATGGCCAGTTCAAACCAAAATGGCAGCCTTTCTGTGTTGTTTTTCTGGCATGGCTTCTTGGCAAGTTCGCTTTTGAAATACTTTGAAAGACTAAAAATGGCCTAAAGTATACCAAAATTGCTATTTTATACCAAGATGGCAGACTTCCCATGTCTTTTTAAGCATGGCTTTATGAGACTTTTTTGTGGGTCGCTTCATGAAAGACCAGTCTACCAAATTTCATGTTGCGGCATGAAACTGGTTTCTGGGGCTGAGTTTTATGTACAGAGGTCTCTCGAGATACAAGTGACCTGACTTATGAGTATTTTAGTGATAGGAGCTGTCGATTGGCCGAGTTTTTGCTTTGACCCGCGAGCCCCTGTATGGCAGCAGGAGGCGGCTACTCTACACACCTCCGAAGCGGACATCCTCTATTGCTACTTTTACTTTTAAGCAACATTTTTGCTCATCAGATCAGCTGTGTCGTATTTGTTGCACTGGTCTTTTGTATTCTCGCACTAAGGTGCTGTGGGTCGTGGCCCTGGTTGCAGTCTCAGCGGAACCGCGAAGCACACGTAACATTGGCGACAAGAGCTGATCCGCTAGTACATCTTGTATTAATTAGGAAACGCGCCTACAATTATCTAATTAGAGAGAGAGAGAGTGAGAGAGAGAGGGAGAGAGAGAGAGAGAGAGAGAGACACGGTGCATTTACAGGTACAGGCAGGCAAATGAAACCTGTGTGTGTGTGTGTGTGTGTGTGTGTGTGTGTAGCTGTGTGTGTGTGTGTGTGTGTGTGTGATACTTTTGGCTTGATTACACTTCATAAAACCAACCATCCATCCATCCATTTTCTGAGCCGCTTCTCCTCACTCGGGTCGCGGGCGTGCTGGAGCCTATCCCACCTATCATCGGGTAGGAGGCGGGTACACCCTGAACTGTTTGCCAGCCAATCGCAGGGCACATACAAACAAACAAACAACCATTCGCACTCACATTCACAACTACGGCCAATTTAGAGTTGTCAATTAACCTACCATGTCTACTATTGTCTCTTCAGTTCCACTGTCTCTCATCCGTACATCAATGGCTGGCCTTGCCCTTCATCCGAGCAAAGCAAAGCAAATTTATTTGTATCGCGCATTTCATACACAAGGTAACTCAATGTGCTCTACATGATTATAATACATTTATTTATTTAAAATTTTAAATGTATTTATTTATTTAAAAATAAAGGGGGGGAAAGAGCTTATAAACATTTAAAACAAAGAGAGGAGGGAGTACAATTAAAACAGCTTACAGTGCAAGAAATATTTAAAAGTGGAAATTCTCTAAAAAGCATGGAGAAAAAGAAGAGTTTTTAACCTGGACTTAAAAACATTCACATTTGGGGTTAACATTACTTCTGTTGGCAACTTATTCCATTTGTGTGCAGGATAATAGCTAAATGCTGCTTCACCATGTTTGCTTTGGACTCTGTGCTCCACTATTTGACCTGTGTCTGTCGATCTCAGAGCCCTACTGGGTTTATATTCCATGAGCATTTCATTCATGTATTCAGGACCTAAACTGTTTAGTGATATATAGACCAGTACCAGAACTTTAAAATCTATTCTAAAGCTGACTGGGAGTCAGTGTAAAGACTTTAGAATTGGAGTAATATGCTCTAACCTCTTTGTTCTGGTCAGAACCTGAGCTGCAGCATTCTGAATGAGTTGCAGCTGTTTAATGCTCTTTTTGGGGAGTCCACTCAGAAGACCATTACAATAGTCAAGTCTACTTGAGATAAAAGCATGGATGAGCTTCTCCTGGTCTGCTTGACACATGCAAACCTTCACTCTGAATATGTTCTGTTTCTTTATTGCCAAAAACAATTACCTCAGTTTTGTTGTGGTTTAATTGAAGAAAATTTTGGCTCATCCAGTTATTGATCTGTTTTACCCAGTGACACAACACCTCAATTGTACTTCAGTCATCTGGAGACACTGCTAGATGTAACTGTGTGTCATCTGCATAGCTATGCAAAATTAAAATTCTGAAGAATTTGACCCAAGGGTACTGTATGCAGAAACTCTTCTGTCACATACTACACCTGACACCTTCCTCCACCCATTCCAACATGCTTGGACCCATTTCTTCACTTCCTTACCACACTCACCATTACTCTGGACGGTTGACCCCAAGTATTTAAAGTCCTCCACCCATGCTATCTATTCTACCTGTAGCCTCACTCTTCCCCTTTCACCCATCTAATTTATGCACATATATTCTGTGTTACTTCGGCTAATCTTCATTCCTCTCCCTTCCAGTGCATGCCTCCACCTTTCTAACTGTTCCTCCAACTCCTCCCTACTTTTATGGCAGATCACAATATCATCTGCGAACATCAAGGTTAACGGGGACTCCGGTCTAACCTCACCTGTCAGCCTATCCATCACCACTGCAAACAGGAATGGGCTTAGGGCTGATCGCTGATGCAGTCCCACCTCCACTTAAACTCCTCTGTCGCACCTACAGCACACCTCACCGCTGTTCTGCTGCCCTCATACATGTTCTGTATTATTCTAACATACAGTACTTTGCCACTCCAGACTTTTCCGCATGCAGTACGACAGTTCCTCTCTGGGTACTCTGTCATAGGCTTTCTCTAGATCTACAAAGACACAATCTAACTTCTTCTGACAGCCTCTGTACTTTTCCATTAACACCCGCAAGGCAAATAATGCATCTGTGGTACTCTTTCTCGGCATGAAACCATACTGTTTTTCGCAAATACTCACTTCAGTCCTGAGTCGAGCCCCCACAACTCTTTCCCATAACTTCATTGTGTGCCTCGTCAAATTTATTCCTCTATAGTTCCTACAGCTCTGCACATCACCCTTGTTCGGAAAAATGGGCACCAGCACACTTTTCCTCCATTCCTCAGGCATCTTCTCACCTGATAGAATTCTGTTGAAGATGCTGATCTAAACATAGATGTGTACCAAATTGCATATTGATAGGTGAAGTTGCTTTCAGGAGCTCAATTTAAAATGTCCACTTCAAACCAAACTTTTAGCCTTCCTGTGTATTTGCTGGCATGGTTTCTTGAGAGTTTTCTGTGAGTCTACTCATGATACACAAGTCTACCAAATTCCATGTTGCTACGTAAAATTGGGATAGGAGGCTTAATTTTCAAAATATTCCGTGGGGCGTTGCTGAGCCAATTGGTGCAACTCATACCAAACATAAGTTTTCACCAAGGTGAACATGACTGCAAAATTTGTTGTCCATGGCTGCCAACCACCTCCTTGCGTGCCCTCCTGTGCTACACAGCTGTGTCCTCTCTTCTTTTCGACCTTTTTCCGACTGCCCAATTAGCCTCCTGCCTACTCTGCTGTCCTCCCCACCTGTGCCTCATTTGTGTGTGTTTTTTTTGTCTTTTTGTTTTTTTGTTTTGGTTTTTTTCTTGTTTGTTAGTCTTGCTGGCTTTGTTGCTTTATTCACAGGGTAAAATTAACAAATAATAACTCATAATTGCCACGTAATGGTGTGAAAATGAAAATGCCTCAGCAGGTAGGCCTGCTAATGCCTCGCATGTTTAATCTAATTTGACACAGTGACTTTTATGAGCGCAGTTCATTTGCTAGTATATTGACTTGAGTTAGGTGGGTAAGCGTGCTTTGTGAGGAGTGCAATAAAAGGACAGACGTGAGTTTTTGTAAAACGACCCCCGTTTCCATTTCCATGAGTAAATGCAACACAGTAAAATGGCGACAGGTTTGTGATTCAACAACCACTTAAGCATCATGCAATGGCAAGCCAGAGTTAAGGTTTCAAATTTGAGTTTCAAGAGTGTTAGAAATTGAAGTTAGGGTTTCAAAACATGGTTAGTGTTTCGAAGAAGGGTTAAGGATTCAAATTAGGGGGTTAAATTTGGATTAGGGTTTTAAACAACAGTTTCAAACGTCAGTTAGGGTTTCAACAAAGGATTAGAGGTTCGAGACAGAGTTAAGGTTTCAAATTAGAGTTTCACGACAGAGGTAGCGACTCAAATTAGGGTACCAAGATAGGGTTAGGGTGTCAAACAAGGGTTAGTGTTTCAAATTAGGGGTCCATGTCTGGATACGAGTTTTAAACGATTGTTATGGTTTCAAATTAGGGTTTCAAACCTGGGTTAAGGTTGGAAATTAGGGGTTCAAGTCATGATTAGGTTTTCACACCATTCTTAGGGTTTCAAATTTGGGTTTCAAACCTGGGTTAGGGTTGAAAATTAGGGGTTCGATTCTGTATTAGGATTTTAAATAATTTTGTGGGTTTTATATTTAAGATTTCAAGCAATGTTACAGGTTTCAAAATAGAGTTACAAGACAGGGTTACGGTCTCCAATTAATGTTTCAAGACAGCGTTAAGGTTTTAAATCTGGGGCAGGTTTTGAAATTAGGGTATCAAGGCTGGGGTATGGATTTAAACAACAGTGAGGGTTTCAAATTAGGGGTCCAAATCTGCATTGTTTCAAACAGGGGTTTCAAACCAGGGTCTGGGCTTCAAACAATTGTAAGGGTTTCAAAATAGGGTTTCATACCTGGGCTAGGGTTTCAAATGAGGGGTAGGGTTTCAAACTAATATTAGCGTTTCAAATTAAAGGTTTAGATCTGGATTAAGGTTACCATTTTTTTATTTTAAAACAGAGTTAGGGATTCAATTTAAGGTTTCAAACCTGGATTAGGTTTCTGTGAACATCATGGTCCACAGGGATTCCAGCCTAACCTCATCTGTCAGCCTATCCATCACCACTGCAAACAGGAAAGGGGCTCAGGGCTGATTCTTGATGCAGTCCCACCTCCACCTTAAATTCCTCTGTCACACCTACAGCACACCTCACCGCTGTTCTTCTGCCCTCATACATGCCGTATTATTCTAACATACAGTACTTCTCTGCCACTCCAGACTTTTATTTTAAAACAGAGTTAGGGATTCAAATTAGGGTTTCCAACCTGGATTAGGTTTCTGCGAACATCATGGTCCACGGGGATTCCAGTCTAACCACATTAGGGTTTCAAAGAATGGTTGCAAGTTTAATCTAATTTGGCACAGTAGGTTTTGTGAACACAGTTCATTTGCTAGTAAATGACTATTACCATAACTACTCGTATATGACTTTATGAGTAACCACATGCTTTGTGAGGAGTCCAATAAAAGACCAGGATTTTTTTCCCCCCCATTTCCATGAATAATGCTCTGACACAGGTGTGTGATTTATGTGCGACACGCTTGGCTCGTGCGGTCTTTATAACACGCCTCCTCCCCCGCCTTTTTCGCCCTCGCCGCTGTAAAATGGCGACAGATTTGTGATTAAACAGCCACTTTGTCATGCAATGCATCAGTGGAGGTGAGCCGCTCTCCAGGAGTTTATCACCACCGCTGCCTAGCAAATTCAAACAGGTTATTTATTGGCTGTCAGTCATGCCATACCCACACACAGCCCCCTATTGCTGTTATTATTATTATTATTATTGTGATTATTGTTATTGTTAGCAACAGGCCTGCTTGGAATTGCTGTTCGTCATTTTTATTCTACCTTTTGGATGTTGAATGTTGGGTTCTCAACAAGCTCGAAATTACATTGCTCGAAAACTCACCAATTTCAGCTGGCGAAAATTTATGGACTTTAAGGGGTCCCCAACACAACCAACAAAAACTCACACAGTAGCGCCTCCTAGACAGTTTTCAGCACAAGACATGAGTTTTGCAACAGGATGCATGAAAAAGTCTCAAGGATCTGTGCTTGAAATTGAACAGGAAGTCAGCCATTTTGGTGTTCATTTGGCATTTATAGGTGTATTTGGTCTTTCACTTGTATTTTTAAAAAATTCCCCAACACCAGTGTCACCAATCTGCGTGAAATTGGGTGGACATGTCTAGCATACCAGGAAAGGCCAAATTGACCCCCCACAAAAGTCTAGAAAATCCAGGCTTGAATTTGAACAGGAAGTCGACCATTTTGGTTTCAACTGACATTTATGGGTCAATTTGGCCTTTCATGAGACACCAGTTTCTCCGATCGACACAAAATTATGTAGAGATGGCTCTCATAACAGGATTCACCAAAAAGTCTCAAGTACTCAGGCCATAAATTGAGCAGGAAGTCAGTCATTTTGTTTGAAACCGACATTTTGGGTCAATTTGGTCATTCCCATCCATTTGAAAAAAAATAGCTTTGACACTAGTTGCATCAATCGACAAAAAGATGGGTGGACATGACTATCATAACAGGATGCATGAAAAAGTCTCAAGAGGTTATACACAAAATTGAACAGGAAGTCATCCATTTTGGTTTTAAGTAGCGTTTTTGGGGACAATTTGGCCATTCATGCGAATTGGAAAAATTAGCCACCAACTCCATTTTCACAGATTGACGCAAAATTAGGTGGACACGTCTATCATAAGCGGGCGGATGCATTATAAGGTCTCAAGCACTCGTACGTACAATTTAACAGGAAATGAGCCATTATAGTTTGAAACATCCATATTGGGTCGATTTGGCCGTTTCGTAAAATTTGAAAAATTAGCCACCGACACCAGTTTCGCCTCACAACAAGGTGGACGAAAAAGTCTCAAAGACCCATGCCTAAAATGGAACAGAAAAACGTCCAATTTGGTTTGAAATAGCCATTTTCGGCCAAATCCCTGGCCGCCAGTAGTAATTGGCCACCTTTTGTTTATTATTTTCCAGCAGCAGGTAATTGATGGCAGGAAGAACAGAAAGTGTGTCATCTACCTGACCAGGGTCCAAAAAGGATTCGGGTCCAAGCCAATATTAATGTCATCAAAGGCAAATTGTCCAAAGTGATTCCGACGCAGGAGGTGTGACGCAAACGTGCTGTTTGAGATTCATGAGTGTGATTCACATGCAGCAGCAGGAAGAAAAGAAAAAAAAGGAGCAAGAATGGAGAAAATGGCTTGCGTTAATTTCTTTGCTCATAGACTGTAAAGTGTATGCGCAGTTACGCCCTTATCTGCAGGAAGCAAGATTTAACACCTCGCTTTCACTCAATGTGACCACTCTGAGCTCGGTATTTCAAGACTCTTTGTCATCATATTTTTTTGTTGTATTAGAAAAAAAGAAGTCGCGTTTCAGGCTGAAGTTTGAGTTTAAACAAGGATTAAGGTTTGTTTGTAAGTGGGGTTTCAAGCCAGGGTTAGTAATCCAGGACCTCTAATGCTGTGAACATTGACACTTATTCCATAGTTCTGGATTTATAAATGAATAAAAAAATAGACTGGGTAGTAGTTTTAGCCTCGTTTTCTGATTAAATCTTTGATTTTAAGACTGATTTTGGCCCGTCCACATTTTGGTCAAGAAAGCCTGTCACAGCTTGACACGTCAAGTGCACAAGGTGAGGACATTTCCTCTTTGAACTGCTAGGCATTCTGCGGTTTAGTTTTCGCCTATATTAAAAGTATGCATGTTTTATTTAGACAATAACAAGTGAAAATAGTCAGTATAAAACATTTTAGAAGGAATGTTTTTTTTTTTTTAAATCGATCACTGAAATGTCTCATTGAAGAAAGAAGATAGCCACATCATCCCACATGAGGTAAGTACTTGCAGACGAATTTGTTTAACTTTAAAATTAAGGTTTCAAGCAAGGGTTTGGGTTTTAAATCAGGGCTTTAAGCCTGAGTTAGACCTTCGAACTAAGCTTTCACGGTTACAATGTAATTGTTTATACTTCGCAAGTCAGGCTGAATCTCATGTGAGCAACTATGTTGCAAGCGCACGTTTGGGAGCTCATCACGCTAAGTCAAGATGCACGGCGATAGTGCCCATCTGACTCCCATCCGCGGCAGCGTGGAAACAAAAACATTGATCAGCCTGACTGGCAGTCGGCCCGTAAATGGGCAGGGGGCGGGAAGCCGCACGGGCAGGCGGGATGCACGAGACTAGACGAGAGGGAAAAGCTCCAAAGTGTCAAATGAGGCAACAGAGAGTCGCAATGCAAACAAACCACGGCGCAGGACGCGAGAAGTCAAAGAGGACACTCGCAGACCCTCTGCTATTACCTCCTGCAAGGCAGTCCACAGGAAACATGGGACCAAAACAGATAAAGGGTTCAAAATAGGGCTTCAGACTGGGATTAAGGCTTCAAACAAGAGTTAATGTTTCAAAGTAGTGTTTCAAGCCAGTGTTAGGAACTTAAAAAAGGGTTAGTGATTCAAATTGGGCTCTCAAGTCTGGATAATGATTTCAAAATAGGGGTTCAAGCCAGAGTTAAATTTTTAGATTAGCATTGCAGGTTCAACGTAGGGGTTCAAACACTGTAAAAAAAATAAAAATAAAAATAAATTTAAAAACAACAACAACAACCAATAGAATTTACCCAATAAATTTAGCGTAACAATTTGCAGCCACTTGAATTGGGTAAATTTAAACCACATATTTTGGGTGAAGAATTCTTTAATTCAATAGCAATAAAATACTTTAAAAACTTGGATAATGTTTACCACACATTTCTGGTTACATTTCAACCACAGTGCCTGAGTTGAGGTGGGGGCTAGTATACTTTGTGTTCCTCAACATCCATGTTCTCTAAGCATATTTATTTCACTAATGCAGGTATAGTGCCAACTGATTTCTAGAAAGACTCACCTGGGCGCGCGCGCAGTAAGATGCCGACACTGATATCGTCCACATTTACATGAGCATGGCCGAGAAATCATTGTTTTCCATACAATCATCAAACACGGTTTTATGAAATAAAATGTACATATAGTCTGCTAACCTTACCTGACACACTCATAAGATAAGCAAGAACAAATCTAAGTAATGAGCAACGTTTAGCTAACCTTATTGTACCATATAGTGCATTTTTCTTTGTCGTTTTGTTTGCTTTTGCGCTGATTCGCTAGCTAACAACCAATCAGAGTAATCAGTTGTCACCGATGGGCGAGGCCATTTTTTGCTGATGAGCCGACAGCACGTCAGCCAATTAGTGCGGCATGAATGCGTCACATGATGCATATTGTAGTACCAATGGCTTTTAGATGGATTTTACTCAGGTTTCAAACAAGGGTTAGGGATTCAAATTAAAGTTTCAAGCATGGGTTGATGCAATTAAATTTCAATTTCATTTTATTTACTATATATAGCACCAAATCACAGTAGAAATTGTCTTTGGGTACTTTAGAAGGCTAAAACCACACCTTTCAATATGTAATAAATGTGTTCAGCGTTTTAGTAGAACTAGGAGTAAAATGGGAGCGCGTCAGGAAGAACGTACGCTACGAGGTGGGAAGCAAATGAAGCGACAAAGGCGCCAAAGGTACAAAGGGAGAAAGCATGAAAGGTTTAGCGTTGTTATATCGCTTAACGTTTCAAAAAAAAAAAAGGAAGCGGCAGAGTGGAGGTGAAGGATTAGCTTCACGCTTATCAGACGGCAGGCCCAAAAAGCAGCGCTCATTTGCATGGCCAGCCACATGCCACCTTTGCCCCCTGAACAGCAGCCACTCTTATCAGAACAGCCGCCGGTCTTCCACGCGGTCAGAGGGCACAGCCTCGCTGATAGGTGGGCCGCAAACACATAGTTTGCTTTAAAATGTTGACCCAGCGTACTGTTGAGAAGGGTCAGTCTGCGCCGCTTCAAAGTTCAACCGGCATTCAGAGATTGATTTGTATAATTAGCATAAAACGTCCATACATTTACAAACTCTCGGGATTAGCGTACATTAGCATTCTACTCTGCAAAGTACAAAAAGAAGTTAAGCATGGGTCCATAGTAAAAGGTAAAAACAATAAAATTAGTAGGGGTGCTCAAACATTTTCATTTGGCCGGATTTAGAAAAATGAAAGGATGTAAGACCCACTATTAAATTCACCATTAAACAATCCATCAATCAATTATATATTGCTTAGATATATACAGTATGATAATTATTTTAAAACTGCTACGTAACAGCTTTCTGTTAGGGGTGATCAAATAGAAGGCTATAGGATTTTTCAGGATTTTGGGGTGGCCCACTGCCCTATATACCACTAGAATAGATCCGGCCCAGCACCGTGCCGCAGCCAAATCCCATTTCCACATTCAGAACCAATAAAATCGATCTGTGTTAAGATGAGAAATTTTAAAGCAGTTACTTGTGGATCATTTTTGTGATATGTTTACAAATGGGAATTGGACTACCATTTCTGCATTTGAAAGGGTCTCATCTTTTTTCACTGTTTTGAAGAGAAATTTGTATTACTATTTTAGTCTTTGGGTAATTAGAAAAGCTCCATATAGTCAAGTGTATTTGAATAGCCCTTAATCACAAAAGACTCTCAAAGAGCTTCAGAGAGTTCGGGGGTAGGGGTTTGGGTTTAGGGTTAATGAGCTAGTGGTTAGGGTTCAGGTTTATGGTTAGGGTTTACGTATATCTATCTACCTTTGAATTTAAGTTGCGTTCCAATTACACTTTCCCAAGTTAAAGGTTGAAAATTCACAGTTCAGGGTTAGGGTTTTGCTGGTTTTGATACAAAGGTTGTGGATTATGATTAGAGTTACATTTAAGGTTCTGCTGATTTTGGTACAGACTTTGTACTTTGGTATGAGAGTTACGTGTTAAGGGTCGGGGTTTAGGGGTTTATGGTTTGCTGACTTTATTCTGAATGAAGGAATCATGGTCAAAATGGTCCAGATGATGTCCATCTCTTTCCAGGTAAACAAATTCATGGACTCTCGTTGCTGCTGTGTTGTTTCTTTGTCTTTAGCCACCAAAGCAGCGTGTTGGTCCACCTCTTGCCCACCAGTGTTTAACCCGTGGCTCTTGCAATTTAACTCCCATGAAAAGTGAACTTTAACAAGCTGACTCCGGGAATATGGAGCCTCGTATTGTTTTTTTTTTGTCTCCCCCCTTTTCTCTCCTGCACACAGAGGTTGGAATTACCAGCTGCTGCTTTCCTTCTGGGTGCAGTTATGGATCTTATTCTCTCCTGCAGCAGGACGGCAGATTATTAATCAGATTCATAAATAATAAAAGATGGCGGCAGCAGTAGCATTGCCTGCCGGGCCGCCGGGGCCACGGCAGCCGCCTCATTTGAGCAGCGAGCCCGAGTGATGGAGGATAAGTGCCGGAGAACAATATTAACACTAAGCCAGCTGGATTTATCCAGAGTCTGCCGACGCTCCACCTGTGCCGTCTGCACAGATGTTAAATCAGCTCAGGATTCGAGTGGAAATTAGCATGAGGCTAATCTGGCTGCCACCAGACGAGACGGGAAGGTTTTCCGTCACAGTTTCTCTCTCAAAGACAGAGACTAAGACGTTTCATTTTTCTCGTATTAAACATATTATACTCAGCCGGAATGATGCAAACACCAGCCCTGACCTGCTGGGATTTTGGGGGGGAGACACTTATAAAACGAATAAAATCTCTGTATGAAACAGAGGATTTTTAGGATGGATTTAAAACGTAGAGGGGACCTAACGAGTGGAGATAATTGTTTGGGGTCAAAACAACCAGGAATCAACTCATGACTGAACGTCACAGACTTTTCATGTCTGAGGGGACTGAGCGTTTGTTCGTGGTGTGGTACTACTCTCCTCATTTCCTGGTGCTTCCTAGTGTCAGAAAGTGTCTGATGATGCCAAGTGTCTTACAACTTCCTAGTTCTCGGTTGGTCGCTTTGTTGGTTGGTTGGTTGGTTAGTCGGTTGGTCGGACCGTCGGTCTTGTTCGTTTGTTTGTTCATACAATTTAATTCAATTCCATTGACTTTATATAGGGACAAATCACAACAGAAGTTGTCTTGTCTTCCAGAGTAGTTCCATGTGTCTGAATTGCTTGATGTGCCTGACAGTTCCGAGAGGCTAAACGACCCTCAGTGCCTGATGCGTTCTAGTTTGCTGGTGATTCATAGTGTCTTGATGATTTCTAGTGTGATTGGTTTCGTGTGGTTCCTAGTTCCTAATGGCTCAAAGTGGCTGCCCTCATATCATAAAGGTTTGCGCTTCTTATTTTCCAAGTTGATTCTTGTACCAGATAATTCAAAGTCTCTTACAGCTTCCTTGTGTCCGAATGGGTCCTAATGCCAGATAATTCCTGGTGATTAAGGACTCCTATGGCCTGATTGTTCCTAGTAGTTCCTACTCTCATGTGGTTCCTTTGCATATTTTGGAAGTGTGAACTTGCTTCTGAAATGTCTACTGGTTTAAATTTCTTTGTTCCCAAATGCTCTAGCATCATTATGATCCCCAGAGCCTTAAAAGTTGCTTCAGCCCAATGGTTCCTGGTGTTTTAAAGGTTCCTCATACCAGAAGATTCATGTTTTTCTCGGGCCTGATTTCATTGTTCCTGGTATTGCACATGATACAGGAACAAATAGCAACTAATGGTTCCTAGTGGCTCATGGTCAGGGGCGTCACTAGACCCCTTTTACTGCGGCACGTGACCCAGTAAAAATGAGCTGATTAGCGATCTGGAGTACCGAGAGTTTTGGTAATGTGTCGCATCCACCGGAGTGTTTCCCACACATTAATTTATTTGTGACATTCTCACGTTGTCATGCAACCCTCCCCTCCCTGATCATTGCTGTGTTCCGAGCAGCAGGTAAACTACACGAACACGGACGCACACACACACAGTTGCCAAAGTTTCCTGTGTTTCCATGGCTCCTGGTGTCTAAAAGGTTTCTTATGCTCAATTGTTCCTACTGTCTTAAAAGTTTTTAAAGCCAGACAATTTCTAATCTTAAATGGTTCCGAGAGCCAAATTCTTCCTAGTGGCTTATGGTATGGTGTTTATTTACTTAATGGTTTCTATTTTCGTGTTATTCCTTTGCATCTTTTTGAAGCATGAAACTGCTTCCACAAAATCTTAAATTTCTCACACAAATTACACAGGAAGGCCAGATTTGAACGCGCAACCTCAGAACTGTGAGGAGGCTGTGCTATTCAGTCAGCCACCTTAAGTTTCTTTAGTGTGCCATAATTTTCTTTTCTCTTGACTTGTTGACAATCTTTCTGGTAGCTTAAAGGTTTCTTTTGTCAAATGGTTCAGATTAACTAAGAAATTCCTAATGCCAGACAGTTCCTAGCAGAGGTGGGACCAAGTCATTGCCCTCATGCCCCGAGTCCAGTCTCAAGTCGAGACAGGCAAGTCCCGAGTCAAGTGTCCAGAGTCAACTCTCAAGTCCTACACTTTGAGTTTTGAGTCCTTTTGAGTCATTTTAACAACAAATAATATATTTTAATATATATATTAATATTTATATAGTTAATTAATATTTATTATATAATTACACTTAATATATATGTATATATTTAATATTTTAAAATTCCTATTCATCTATCAAAACATATTTGATAAACAAGTTCATTGAACCTTTATAAGAAAACGAGAGGGCTGGTCATAATTTCTGTACCTTCAAAGCGGATCATTGGCGGGGCTTAGTTTTTGCCCCGTCAAAACCGTTTGATACGGTTTCAATTATTCTATGAAACTGCTACGCTTTTACTGACTTTTTCTCACTTTATTTCAAAGGTGAGATTAAAAAGACCTGTCACAAATGAGAATTTGCATTCAGTAGTGCTGCAATTAGTAATCGCGGATCCTAATGACATTTCTAACGAATAATTAAGT
The DNA here is from genome assembly GCF_024500275.1 of Phycodurus eques. Classification (NCBI taxonomy): domain Eukaryota; kingdom Metazoa; phylum Chordata; class Actinopteri; order Syngnathiformes; family Syngnathidae; genus Phycodurus; species Phycodurus eques. The sequence continues at coordinate 21,523,991 of NC_084533.1, forward strand.
ACACTGTATTCGGATACAGTATATTTTTGTTTGGTTAAAGAGCATATGAATACACGAGAAAATGAGACATTTCACTTAATGAATGACCAATTGGTTTCCTCTTTTAGATAATCAACTATTTTTCCTAAATTCACATTGTGCATTAAGCAGGGAACTGCGTTTCCTTGTCTACAAACATTTATAGTGAGGCAATTTCAAACACAAATAAAAAAAAAACACACAAATACAAATAGATTTCAGTTTAAACTTGCCATTTCTTGTGAGTATCAAAAACATAAGACATTAATTTAAAAAAAAAGAGGCACACAGGTTTGTCATTTTGTTATAAAGGCACAATTTTATCCAATGGTGGTAACTCAGTCAGAACACTAGGTGGCACTATGTGAAAATACTGTGTTACCTCAAAAAGAGGCGAAGAACAATGTAGCTTCATGTCGAATAGATTCTAGCTGTGTGCAATAAGTGAATCAAAAAAGAAATATAAGATTGATTCTTGAGAACGCTACACTGCCTAAACCATCCTGTAATGAACAGGAAGCCCAGACAATTTTTTAATTTCAATTTTTAAATGTAATTAATTGAGGTTTTTCATTTATTGTTGATTTATGTTGCACTGTTTTTTTTTTTTTTTTTTTTTTTTTTTTAAATGAAACCATTACTTTTTGTAGTGTGGGAAATAGTGACATCCTGGTCTATTCCTTCACATTAACATGCCCTTCAGGGCATTAACTGTTAAAAGAAAGAAAGATTTACTGTTAACATTGTGGGACATTCCCACCTGAATGATATTCACTAAAAATCCCAGCTATCTTCGGGCGAGAGGCGGGGTACACCCTGAACCGGTCGCCAGCCAATCGCATTTACACCGACAGGCAATTTAGAGTCTTCACTTAACCTACCATGCATGTTTTTGAGATGTGGGAGGAAACCGGAGTACCTGGAGAAAACCCACGCAGGCACGGGGAGAACATGCAAACTCCACACAGTCAGGGGTCGGGATTTGAACCACGGTCCTCAGAACTGTGAGGCAGATGTGCTAACCAGTCCCCAACGTGCCACCTCTAATTGACATGTATTTTCTAAATGGTTCCAACTTTCATGTGGTTCCTTTGCATCTTTCGGGAAGCGTGAACCTGCTTTCGAAAGATCTTAAGTTTCTGAAGGTTCCAAATTTAGTTTAGCGTTAACTTTTTTCTCCGCTTTCTTTGCCAAACTTTTTAAAGCAAAGTGCAATCATTAAAAGCTATTGCAGAATCTCTTTGTTCACCTGAACGGTCGCCTTTTTCTCTTTCCTTCAACCTGCGCGTCTCCCCCTGCATTTTCCCCCCCAGTCTTTTGTTTAATTTCTCCTTTAAGCACACAAAGATTAATTGGTGCTTTCTTTCAACTTTTAGCGTGTGCCGTCCTGCCGACCGCTCATTCTGTCTCTCAGGAATGCCTCTCATCATCTTTTCATTAGCGCTACCTCTGCCCTTATACATTATTCAGCCTGGCTCCGTGTGTGCACGGCCTGTCGCCAGAGTGCATTCCGCAAACTCATTAAAAAACTATTACAGCCCGATGATTTCCTGTGATAGAGCCGAGCGAGCGGCTGTGGCGGCCGTGGCGGCTTTTGCGTTTCCGACTGATCTACCGATGAAATGGCGGCGGCAGCGCGTGTCAAGAGGAACACTGGCGGAGCGCATTTGTTTAACCTTTAGAAGCGACGCTTTCATCCTACATGTATGCCTGGAGCGGAACGTACGCGCAATACGACCCGCTGCTTTTGTTTACTCTAAAGCCTCCTCGCTTTACGCTGCACTGTCGGAATGTTCTGGGCTTTCTAGGGGTGTTGTTTAGACGCAGGGGTCCACACTTTTTTGAGTTACAAGCCATCACTTGATCATATTTTTTGCCTTTGTATTATGAGCCAAAATCTTTGCTACAAGTGAGGTTCAGATACAATGCCACTTGAGTGAAAATATTGTCATGCCCTCTCATGTGGGTAAGGAGAGCCACAGTCACTGATGCATTTTCAGACATTTAGTGTACACAACAGTCAAACACAAATACAAAAAGAAACCACTCGCGAGGACCTGCTGTGGGCCGCAACTCACACCCAGACGCTCACATGCATACTAACCGGCCAACCCGACTCCAGATCCTGGCGTGACTCACTAGACCACGCCCCTTAAAAGCACACAAATCCTACAGTACATAGAGTAATTACACTTTATATAAAAAAAATATGTCTTTACCGTCTCTTTACTTTTTTTTTTTTTTTAATTTTTTTTTTACAATTCACAGATATTTTGTTCCCGTTAAAAACGTTTAAAAAGCATTGGTGTTTTTGGGGCGTATGGAACAGATTGATACCATATCATTTCGTTTCAATGAGGAATATTAGACGGCTTCAATCTAAAATGGTCGACTTTTTGCTCAATATGGGGCATGGGTCCTTGAGACTTTTTTGTGTGTTCTGTTATGGTAAATAATAATATATAAGCATAAAACCCAATTCTGTGTCGATCGGTGAAACAGTTGTTGAGGGCAGGTTTTTTTGGCGGGGCGGGGGGTCATCTCACCATGTCACATTAGATGGTGTGGACAAAAAAAAAAAAAAAAGAAAGTCTACACAATTAATGTGTGGAAACCATCTTCTGATTGGGGCTCATTTCAGCAAATTCCCTTATAAGATTTGGTCAAAGACACAAAAATAAATAAATACAAATGGGTGACTTCCAGTTCAGCTTCAGACATGGGTCCTTGAAACCCCTACATTTTCCATCCCTGTATTCTTCAAAAACAGAACATAATGATTGACTACCCTAGGTTACAAAAAAGTGTAAGTTGTCTATGTTTTTCAACTGATTTAGGACAATTTTGCATCACTCAATCCAAATGACATTTTGTTCAGGTCAGGTTTTTATGACAAGTTGTAAACAGTTTATTAATCCAATGTTACAAACTTTGCTTGGCATAAATTGAATAGTAGACATTGATAAATTAAATGTTACTTCATCATTGTTCAAAATTCAAGGCATGAACCTCCGTTTATTCGAAACACTAATACGGAAATACCTGCACATGTTACAAAAACATGGCCAAAGATCAAAAGGTTGACCTGATTGAACAAAACCAACGTGATATTTGGATTCAGCATATCAAAAGTATCCTAAATCTGCTAAAATCTTAGAATACAACAATACGTTTGTTGTCGACCAGTAATCATTTAGTCTTCGGTTAATCGATTAATTGTTGCACCTCTATTTGAATCTCACTTGCAGGTGTACCTAATGAAGTGTCCCGTGAGTGTAGATTGTAACCGGTTCAATTTAAGGTGAAGTTTGTCCTCAAACCATCAAATATTGAGTTGACGCTCTCCAGCAGGCTTTTGGTGGCTTTATTTATTCCGTTTTTCAGTGTATATATTTCACCTGCACACTCTTTCGGTGACGGGTGACACCCATTACGAGCCGATCCTTTCGCCTTTGGAGACGTATCGCAGATGTTTTTTTTTTTTTTCTTCCTCCTCACATCCTCCACAGGGGATGTTTGGGGAGAACAGTTGACATGTTAATTGATGCTTTGCAGACATTTTTTTTTTTCATCTCGCTGCTCTCCAGGGAGCTTCCTCCAACTACTCCTCCTCCTCCTCCTCCTCACTGTGATTTGTGTGACGCTGCTGTGATCAGAGCTACTTTAAGATGATGAGGATGAAATCATCAGAAAGAGACATTCAGGTTAAAAGGGGAGAAGCACCTCCTATTTCTCCTCCTGGAACATCAAAAAGTCATTTTTTAACTTTTTGGCTCCAAACAATGGTTCATTTTGCTATTCATTATTACTACGTATTCTTCTACTGAATGTTTAATTACACAAAACAAATGTTAAATGAATTCAATTATTTTAAAATGCATTATTTGATTTTGTATAAATTTCAAAAAAAAATGTGTAAAAAATTTCATTATGAGAATGTTTTTCTTGGACATAGTGGATTTATTATTTTTATCCATCCATCCATCCATCTCAACACCACTTATCCTGTTCAGGGTCACAGGGCACTGGAGCCTATCCAAGCTGACTTGGGGCGAAAGGCGGACTACACCCTGAACTGGTCGCCAGTCAGTCACAGGGCACATACAGACACGGACAACCATTCGCACTCACGTTCACACCCACCCACGTTGCCAGGGGAGTGTTCCACTACAACATCAGTGACTATTATTATCCATCCATCCATCCATTTTCTGAGGCCGCTTATCCTCACAAGGGAGTGCTGGAGCCTATCCCAGATGTCTTTGGGCAAGAGGCGGCGTACACCCTGAACTGGTTGCCAGCCAATCGCAGGGCACATACAAACAAACAACCAGTCGCACTCACAGACACACCTACGGGAAATTTAGAGTCTCTAATTAATGCATGTTTTGGGATCCATCCATCCATTTTCTGAGCCGCTTCTCCTCACTAAGGTCGCGGGCGTGCTGGAGCCTATCCCAGCTATCATCGGGCAGGAGGCGGGGTAAACCCTGAACTGGTTGCCAGCCAATCGCAGGGCACATACAAACAAACAACCATTCACACTCACATTCACAACTACGGGCAATTTAGAGTCTCCAATTCATGCATGTTTTTGGGATGTGGGAGGAAAACAGAGTGCCCGGACAAAACCCACGCAGGCACGGGGACAACATGCAAACTCCACACAGGCGGGGGCGGGGATTGAACCCCGGTCCTCAGAACTTTGAGGCAGACGCTCTAACCCATCTCCACCGTGGCACCACTATTATTATTATTATTTTTATTATTATTATTTCTACTACTCCTACTACTCAAATGTTCTAGAATAAATCGTATTATTCGCATTGAGGTCCTTGTAAACTGAATATAGCTAAATTGAAATATAACAATTCTACTCAACTTCCGTTCCACTTACCCTCACTAGGGTGGCGGGCGTGCTGGAGCCTATCCCAGCTATCTTCGGGCGAGAGGCGGGGTACACCCTGAACCGGTGGCCAGCCAATCACAGGGCACATAAACAAACAACCATTTGCCCACACATTCACACCTACGGGCTATTTAGAGTTTTTAATTACCCTACCACGCATGTTTTTGGGATGTGTAGAGGAAACCTGAGTACCCGGAGAAAACCCACGCAGGCAATGGGGAAAACATGCAAACTCCACACCGGCGGGGCCGGGATTTGAACCCCGGTCCTCAGAACTGTGAGGCAGATGTGCTAACCAGTCAAACACAGTGCCGCCCAGATGGGTTTAAATACGACTCAATAGTAAAATCTTAATCTTGCATGATACTTTTGATCTTGAGTTTTGTTTTGGGGATGTTGTACTTTCTGAACTAATAAAGCATCAAAAAGTTTTCTGAGTGAAGCAGTGCCATGAAATCATTACAATGTGATTCATGTCACAGCCTATGAAGACAAAGATTTATTCATGTGCGACTGTGAGCCCTCCTATCAATTGTTACCTGATATGATTGTGCGCAATAGGAATCTTAATTCTTCATCTAGCTACTTACATTTCTTTTCTCTGTCACCAAATTTATCTCAGAATATATATTGTCATAAAACTGATATATTTGGCCAGAAAAGTGATGGAAAATGACACAATATTGCTACTGAAACAATTTTGTTCCTGAAAAGGCTGTTATATACATTATAGTTTGCCTAATATTTTACAGATAAAACCTTCAATTTACTCACAAAAATTATACAGTAGGTGTAAAAATGTTTTACTACTAAAACACTGTATGTTCAAGAAAAAGTTATGTTCAGCATCATGTTTTGCCTTAAATGCTAAACATGCCATAACTTTCACCTAGAAAGGTCAAATTTACCATGGAAGAGGCAATATATTGCCATTAAAACACTACCATTTCCTCACAAAAAGTCTACATCGGGCACGGTCATGTTGGGATTAAAATTATAGATTTTAAATATTTCCATTTCAATTTAACGTTCTGGTATGAAAATACTGTATTTGCTCACAAAAAGACAATCTATATTGTCACTAAAACTCTTTTTGTTCAGGTGAATCCTATATTAGGAATTATAGCTTTCTTAAAAGCCATACTAGAATACCAGATTTTTTTTGTTTCAACAAGTCCAGAGTTTTCATTTAAATTCAACTTTTTGCCATTAAAACATTATATCTGCTGACAAAAAGGCATGAACCTTTTACTGTATATATTGCCACTAAAACTATTTATTCAGGAAAATCTATATTGTGCACTATATCTTGTTAGTCATCCATTAAAAAGTTTTGCTTTATTATGTTAGTTTTACTGGCCGCATATGAACAGTAGGCATGCGCTTCTTTAAAAGATACTACTTTAATTTATTGCTAATTAATTTGTGGATCCCCAAGGTATGGCTCGCAGACCCCCGGTGGTCCCTGGATCCCAGTTTGAGAACTCCTGATCTCCAGTATGTATTTAAACACTGATTAATCTGAGTGTAATAATCCCTGCAGGTGGGCCCATCCATCTAATCTGGCCAAATTAAATGAGATTCGTCACACGTCCGCCGAATGGCCGCCGCAGATTGTGTGCAAAAATCTGCATGAATAATTCAGCGCTGTCTTGTATTATTCATGTGAGCGCCTTTAAAGGGCCGGCGCGCACTTTCTACAGCGGGAACTTTCTTCCTGCAGGGTCAGGACACGATGCGTTCAGGGACTGTGGGATATGAGAGTGACTTTGCTTAGTTTTTGTTATCTTATGTGTTCTCTTCCAACTACAGCAAGAGTGCGGTAAAGTATCGTTGGGTCACGGGCCTGTACCCCAAGAACATGACTCAGTAGCGCCCCCCTCCGCATTGACTCATTTGCGCCCAACCAGATTTTTTTATTTTAAATGCGGACTCCAAAGCAGGTATGACTTAGCAACATTAAACTTGTGAGGCATGCCTATCATGAGGAGACCCACAAAACAGTTTCAAGAAGCCATGTCCGAAACGACACAGGAACTCTGCCATTTTGGTTGGAAGTGGCCATTTTAGGCACAGTTAACTCAATTGCGCCTATACACATTTTTGGGGGTTTTAAATTCAGCCCTAAAATTCAGTTATACCAAGCCACATGACATTTAGTAGACACGTCTATCATGAGGAGACCCACAAAAAAGTCTCAAGAAGCCATGTCCGAATATACAAAAAAAGCAAGTCTGCCATTTTGATTTAAGTGGCTATTGTAGGCCACTTACTCCAAAAGATTAGGCCCTTCAACATGGGCTGTTAAGAGAACAAGTAACGTATAAGTAACATATAGTGAATTGCATGCTTTATGCGATCCAACATGTGTAACACGTTTGCATTGCTTTCATGGGAGTATAATTGTTATCATCACCAAGTCTCTCAAATTAATCTCTTTGTTTTCACGAATGTTAGGACGCAACCTTTTTCATTATTAACATGTCGCCTGTTTCCTTACGATAATAAATCAGGCTATCATGACGCTCTTTAATCAGCGCTGATGCAACAGACGGCGGAAACAAACCTTCCCCAGTGACAATAAATGACATTTTTCTTTTTGTTTTAACACCAATTTATAAAAATTACAACGCGGCTCGATGAATCGCAATCCTTACGCTGGAGTCTGGCTGACAAGTGTCTGCTATATATTATTCTCTATAAAGGTGAGAGGCTGCCGTGATTAAACAGGAAGGCATTAGCAGCCAGTTAGCGCTCGCTTTCCTCGCCTCGCTCAGGTGCTTTTAATCCCGCTGCCTTTGTCGCCTCCATCTTTAAGACGATGTCGTCTCTGCACTGTAAAAAAAGACGGAAAGTTTTTTAATAAGGCCCAAAACTTTGGAGGTTCCTAAAGCGGAGAATTGAGATCAAACTTTAAACTGGGGCCAAAGACAAAGAGATCTGAGGCACTTAAAAAAAAAAAAAAAATTTTTAAAGTCATCCTTCCAAGAATCTGAAGAGAAAGTATAATTTGAATGTGTAATACCATACAGGAAACAGGGAGTCCATTTAAGCAAAGGAGATGCCAGGCTCCTCACACACGCAATGACAAAAACTTTGCAATTTAGTGTCGTCCATCTACAATACCGTGAAAAAAGTACTGGCCCCATTCTCAAATTCTTAGATTTTTCCATAGGTTCTACATGTTCATGTTTAAGATCTTCAAACAAATGTAAACATCAGACAAAGATAACCCAATTAAACATAAAATGCCATTTTTAAATTGTGATGTTATTTATTAACGGAATGTATTTATTTATTTTTTTAACTATTAGGGGCTTTACCACCAACCAGCCCAAGAACATGAGAGGCTTTCCTCACTGCAGGAACTACACTGGTAGCTTGAGTTCTCCCTCTGTCCCCACCGAAAAAAGAAGCAAATACATATACAAACTGTACAGTAACAAGTTAAATATTACATTACATCATAGTACATGGTGAATAAAAGGTCCATAAAAGGCATGTGAGCCCCGCTTCGGCCCGGCGATGTAAGATCAGCGAGTACAGAGTTTGTGCAGCCTGCTCTTTGTCCACCAAGTGCAGCTCAGCAGGAAAATGTATAGATCATTTTTTGGAAATTCTGCTCTGCAATGTATTTTAATCCCCTTATTTCTAGCCTTGTGTAACGCCACATAATGGCGGCTCTGTAAATGAAAACGTAAACGCCTACAGAGGTTTGTCAAACATTCAGCATTCGTCAACACAGCCCGCCCCCCAAAGAGTTCCTGGTAGCTGTAGGAAGACCCTACTCGCCAGGAGGAACAAAAATAATCCAGGGGGAACCTTCTGTAGCCTGAGAGTTTTTTTGATGGGGACACAGAGGAAACTAAAGCTACCAGAGTAGCAAGGGAAGTTCCTGCAAAGGTTCCTGCAGTGGGAAAGCCCTTATTCAAAGCTAACTGGCCCTGTGTGAAAAATGGTCTCCCTTGTTAAATCATGAATTAACTGTGAGTGGTTAATCACATTTTTGGTTCATTTTCAGTGACCACACCCAAGTCCGATTAGCTCCAGAGCTGTTCGATAAAAAAAAAAAAAAAAAAATCACTTTAATAGAACCTATTAGACAAAATGAAGTCAGCTAAAAGATCTCAAAAGCTGCAACAAAATGCCACGATCCAAAGAAATTCAAGAACAGAGAGGAAATTAAGTTATGGACATCTATCAGTCAGGAAAAAAGTTACAAAGCCATTTCTAAGGCTTTAGGATTCCAGTGGACCACAGTGAAAGCCATTATCCACAAAATGGAGAAAATATGGAACATTGGGTAACCTTCCCAGTATGGTCAATCTACAGAAATTACCCCAGGAGAACAGCAATTACTCATCCAGGAGGTCACAAAGGAATCCAGGACAACAGCTAGAGAACGGCAGACATCCCTCGCCTCGGTTAAGGTCTCAACAAGGATTCAACAATAAGCAAGAGATTGGGCAAAAATTGCATCCATAGCAGAGTTCTAAGTTGAAAACCATTGCTGGCCAAAAAGAACATAAGGGCTCATCTTACTTTTGCAAAAAAACAAATGGAAAAAAAAATCTGAAAGACTTTTGGGAGGATATTCTTTGGACTGATGAGATGAAAGTTGAACTTTTTGGAAGGTGTGTGTATCATTACATCTGGCGTAAATGTAACAGAGCATTTCAGTGAAAGAACATCATACAAACTGTCAAACATGGTGGTGGCAGTGTGATGGCATGGTGCGTGAACGACTTACTGTGACTGATGGAACCACGAATTCTGTTCTTTACCAGAAAGTCCTGAAGGAGAAAGTTTGGCCATCAGTTAAAATGGCCGTTGATGCTTGAAAACCCTCCATTGTTGCTGAATGAAAACAATTCTGCAGGGAAGCATGGGCCAAAATATTGCAACATAGATGTAAAAGTTACAGAAAATGCTTAAAATTTCAGTTGTTGCTGCTGAGAGGGTGCCATAACTTTTTCCACACTGGCCAAGTAGCATTGAATTGTTTGTTTGTTTTTCCTTAATCAATAAAATCACCATTTAAAAACTGCATTTTATGTTTAGTTGGATTATCTTCATCTGGTATTTAAAAAAAATTATCATCTTAAGCATTAAAGTGGGAAAACTATGCAAAGAAAATTAATAATAAAACAAGGAATTTGAGAAGGGGCGCCAATACTATTTCACGGCACTATGTCTTGTATACGAGGCTCAATTTGATAGAAATCGGACAAAATCATTCGGAGTTTGTCTTTGAAGGACCCCTAGAAATGGCCAGTGAGTTCTAAAACAGCCTATTTAGATCAGAATGGCAGACTTTCTGTCTTTTGGGTATGGCTTCTTGAGACTTTTTTGTGAGTCGCCTCATAATAGACATGCCCTCATTTGTGCGGGTGTACCTAATGTTGTGACTAGTGAATTCCTAGCCATCAGCTTTTGATTAATCAACATTTTTTTTTGTTTTAACTCAATGGCCATTTTGATTTATTGTGACATCTTTAGGAGTGGTCATGATGGACAGTAAGTTTTGTGAGTGTTTTTTTTTTTAGTTTTTTTTCCCAGCATCCGTGTCACCATTAGCCTGAGTATGCATCTTCCTGCATGCATTATGGATGCTCCTCATCCTCATTCTTCCCCCTCCTCCAGCGTCTTATGACAAATGTCCTCGCTTTTCCTCAGCGTGATCTCCCTCTCTCGGCTTAAAATGTGATACTTTGCTACCATCAAGTGGCTGGTCTATATCCGTGTGGCATTATTAAAGGGAACAGTTCGTAAGTAAAGTAGAAGAGGATGGACGGTAGGAAGGAGAGAAGGATGGAAGGGAGAATGTATGGAAGACAAGATGGGAGAAGGGAAGGAAAGCTGGAAGGAGGGAAGGAAGTGAAGGCGGAATCAAGGGTGATATGAAAAAAATGACGCAAATAAGGATGTATGAAAGGAAAGAAGGATGGAAGGTAGGAAACAAGGTTTTTATGATAGAAAAGGAAAAAAAGCAAGCAAGGATTGTATGATAGGAAAGATAGATAGAAGGAAGGGAGGGAAGTCAGCAAGGAAAGAAAGATGGATGAAAGAATGGAGGAAGCAAGGAAGGAAACAAGGATTTAAAGAAGGGAGTGAGGATGGAAGGAAACTGACAGATGAAAAGAAGGATGGGAGGGAGCAAGGAAGGATGAAAGGATGGAAGGGAGTGAGAGGATGGATGAATGGAAGGAATGATGGGAAGTAGCAAGCGAGGTGGCGATGAAGAAGAATGAATGCAGTCAAACACAGAAAAACATTGTTACTCCAATTGCGCTATCAAGAGTGGTGCTCGTTGAGTGACCACCTCCGACAGCTAGTCAGCGGCAGATACACCCATACCTGCAAAAAAAGGCATAAAGAAGTCTATCGCTAGGCTGAGTGGCGCTAATAGAGGCTAATTTATGCTAACAAAAGCACACAAACAGCTAACAGACGCGAGAAGAGGTCACAGTGTCTGAAAGAGGAGCCTCGCAAGGTTAAGTGAGGAGAGTGGAAGCTAATCTTTTACGAATAAAAGCCCACTCAAAAAGCTAACAGAGGCTCAAAAAGGCTAACAAACACGCAGAAGTAGCAAAAAAAAAAAAAAACTGTCGGTCTCAGCTACTGAAAGATGGCTGACACAGGCTAACTGAAGGAGGCTAACTAAGGCAAATTTAGCCAAATGCCAAAGATATGCACACAACCTTACAAGCAATCTTAGCTCAAAATACCGAAAAAGTTTTTCACGTTGGACAAAACTTTCAAACTGGAGCGAGGGGGAAAAAGACACAAAATATTTTTTTTTCTGCAAATGACAACAGCTGCAAACAGGAAATGAACAGCTGTCTCCTGCTAGCAGGAATTAATTAATGATTTATTCCTCCATGTATCATTGTTATATCGGCTTGTGCCCAGAATGTTCCACACACTTTTCACCTCCGAACCTCAACGGCCACCGTGGCTCTTCCTTCAAATCGGATTCCAGGCTACTTTGTTTATTGTTATTTGTTATGTATTGCAGCGCCGGGGCTGTAAACATAAATCACAGTGCTCATATAAATGTCAGCGTGGACGGGCAAGCTCATAAAGCTCTAATTTGATCCTCGTTCATCTGGGGACGCGGTGTGAATAAACGCAGGGCCTCTTAAATCATAATTTTCCGCATTCTGTCAGAGGACGTCCTAGACAGACATCCATCAGGCCCCTGATAAGACCCGCCCACAAGGTGCTCGCCAAATGCACCTCAGGCTCCTGATTGGTCACCTCCTCCGTGCCCTCCATTTGATTTGTTTCTCACAAAAGCAATTTAGATTATGAGTAATTAATGCAAATGTATCGCAGCACCAAATGTTTTTCACCTTGAAATTGTGCTAAATAATTTAAGTCCTTACTTTTACTGCTTTAAAAAAAAGGAGAATTACATTTTATCTGTTGTATTATTTATGATCCCTGACGGGAAATAATAAAATGACCTAATTTTAAAATAACACTGAATAAAAACTTAACTTTTGGAGATTAATAGATATTCATTGGGAATTTTCAAAAGTCATAAATTCTGAAAAAAAATCAAAATTAAAAACATTAATTATCAAAATTAAAGACATTAATTAAATAATTAAAGACAAAGAATTAATTAAATTATTTTTAAATCAGTTTTGGTCAGATCTAATTATTTATTATGATTTTAAATGTTTTTAATCGATACAATCTCGGTTTTTATTTTGATCCCTCAAGGGAATTAAATTTTAAAGGATTTATTAGTAGTAGTGGTGGTAATAATTGATTAAAATCCATATTTCTGTTTTGGGAAAATAGAAAATATAAATTTTGATCCCTTAAAAGACTAATAAAAAAATTTTAAAAATACGGTTAAACTTTACATATCAAATTTGGACACTAACAAGGATACACTATGAGTTTAAAGAATAATAAAATCCATTTCAGTTTTGGAAACTCAAACTGATTCATTATGATTACTGAAAGGAAATTTAAAAAAATAATAATAATAATAATAAATTGGGAAGAAATGTTAAAATATAAGTTTTAGTTTTGGAAAGTGAAATATAATATTATTCATTATGATCCCTGACGTGATTCAAAAAATAAGTCAAGAGCGAGTTTAGGAAAAGTAAAAATCATCATTATCATTCAAGCATAATAATGAGTATTATTCATGTTAATAACAATACTTTTAATATGGTCAGAAATGATTAAATCTATATTAAAATATGAATATTTTCAAGCTGTTTTTTTTGTTTAAAATATTTTTTTTTAAATAAAAATTTCGCAGCACTATACTGTAATTTTCAAAACTAACTTTAGATTCTTTCACGCAAATCCTTGATAGAGCTTTGCTGCCATCTCCCGGCGTATGAATGCAACTGCAACTGGAGCCCAAATATTGCTCGTAAAATATTTCTTATTCATAATTTGGTATGGTGGTATTTTAATACTGTGTCCTTGGATATTTCGGACAGTAACTAGGCCTCACATTAGTCGCATAACATTATTTCAGCATTTTTCAGCCAAAAACAGGATAGAATTATTCGGTATTGTACCTTGGAAGAGACAAAAGGTTTATTTTCAACTGGCTATGTGAAGTGCGAACCGCATAGCATTATCCAGAGCCTGCATAGCTCGTATGTGCGATGTTTTGTTTGCTGATTGATGGTTGCATTATTATAATTTTATGTTTTGTGTAAAGTGTTTTATTAGTAAATAAAGTTGAGTTGAGAATCACTTAATTTACAAATGACGTGTAATATTTACCTTGGAGTACGAACACATTTTTTTTATTATTAAAACGTGATTAATGCGGAGGACTATTTTTGGGTGGGGCAAAATCGATTTTTGTTGTTGTTGTTTGATGTCACAATCCTTACAAAACTAGTAATACATTTATTAAGGATCGTTTTTTGATAAGAGATCGCCCCTCCCCAAGAGAATTTACTTATTTTTGCAATATCCGTGAGAACAAATTTTGTTTCTCTTATTTCTGTGGAGGTTGATGCAAGTTAATGCTGTAAAATATAAACTTTCAATTTCAAAGTTTTTTTCGATGTTTGTTTTCAGAAATTTTCACACCCCCGAAATGTTTAATTAGAATCTAAATTAAGTTAGTTTAAAAAAATAAAAATAAAAATAAAATAATCTAAAAATAAAATCAATTTGAAAGTAAAATTGACCAAAAATGACATCAGAAATTTTATGTGAAATTGTTCAAAATTACATTTCAAGTTATAATTTAAATTAAATATTAACTTTAAAAAAATTACAATTACAAATAAAAGTATATTTGTTTCAAATTGCAGCGTCCCTAAAAACAAGGGATGTTTGATACTTTTTTCAGACCAACACCCGAACAAGTAGTCATTCTTGAGTACTCACCGATAGAGTACCGATACAACTACTACCTTTGCAAGATCAATTTTCAATTAAGACGATGACAAGATAATTGTGAACAAAGAGCTTTCATTTTTTCTGACGTACATGATGGTTCGCTGATGTCTCAAACTGCCACAGTCCAGCGCCAACTACAGACAAGGAGTACTTACTGCATGTTAGATTTGTTTGCTTTATGCCTAGATTTAGTTTTTCCTCATTTGTGCTTTTTTTTCCACCCACACAATACATTGGCGCGCCGCTTTGTTGAAGTCGCCATGGTAACGAGTGTATCCGGTCACGTTGATCGGCATCAAGTTTTCTGGTTCTGCCTCTCCGACAGTATTTGATTTGACAAGACAAAGCCCAGTGATCATAAAAGACAGGATGCGGTGGTGTCGGAATACATGTCGTGTAGTGTTGCCACTGCCTGACCGAGATACGGCAAGACTTTACACCACTTGTCTGGCAGTGCAATCGGGAAAGACCAAATTTGTCTTGTCGTGGCTGGTATCTGCAGCCTTCGTGAGAACCTGATACCTTGAAATAAGGCCGATATCAGCCTGATACCAATTCCTGCTATTGGTACTTGCCCATCCCTCCTAAAAACAGAGTGCAGCTAATTTGTGCTACCGCGCACACAAACATGTACAAACAGACGCGAGTCGCGGCCTTGCTGACTGAAAGATGGGTAACAGACGAGCACCTCCATGCTAAGGGCGGCTGAAAACATAAAACAGATGTTTGTAACTTTATTGCATTGATAACCTACAATACACAAGACGCAGAATTCATGTTTTTTTCTTGCTACAAAAATGAATAAATGTGGATTTTATTTTTCAGTGTTACATCTTCATAGCTCTTCGTTTGACGGCTTAAGCGCGGAATGCATGACGGTGTGCAGGAAGTAATGATTGTACGTGATATTCAAATTAAAGAACGTCGTCAAAGAAACTTCAGAGTCATTCCACTGACATCCACGATTGAAGCTCATTACTTCATTTGGCACCATAAAAACTCCTCATCCTTGAGAAAGAAATAACACACAAAAGAAAGAGCAAACAGTTAGTGACATGTACTGTATGCATAGTTTAGGCGTAAGTTTGTGTGGAGTTTTTGGGAGCTTGTCCAGAGATAAGGTTTAATTGGTTGTGTAAATTGGTGTGAGGTCGCGTGAAATTTTGTGTTAACAGTAGTTTGTGTGGTTTATTATAGATTTTGTTATTTTTGTAATAGTTTTTTGTGTGACTTCATGCAAAAAATGTTTAGCAATTTCACAGATTTTTAAGCGACCTTTTTTTTTCAGTTCCACAGGCCAGTCCGAATTTAGAGTTGCACATCGTCCGTCTTTGTACCACGTTGTGCCACAACTTGCCAGGCAGCACTAAGCGCTACTGGAAGACATGCAGCGCAATTGAGAGCAACGAGAGGCAGAGAAGGTCCCCAACTGAACTCCAGTAAGAGTCGTCGTTCCCAGAGAGCAGAGAGACTACAGTCTAAGTCTGTGGGTATTGATGTGTGCTGTTTGTATGTGCTGCAGTTCCATGTGTGTTAAAGTAGCAGTTGTTTGAAGGTTTATAATGACTGTAACTTCGATGTCAATTACCATTAGCCCTTCTATGGCATCTCGTAATATGTTAGCATTAAGCAAGCATACTTTTGTTACACAAAATTATATGGTTGGGATGAACATTTTGGTGTTTAATTTAAATATATACAAAGCATAGATATCTTTGTGTTGCTGCTCCATGTGTTATAGTAGCAGTTGTTGAAAGGTTTATGATTACCATATCTACGCTTATTGCCATTAGCACGTCTATTGTATGTGAGCATGAAACAAGTGTTGCCAAGTTTTTTAAAAAATAGCATTTGATTCTCTTTTGTTTTATGTGTCAGTTTTACAGTTTACTTCAACTGGGAGTGACAAATAAACAGCTTGAAGCTAGCACCCGTCGCCTCTTATTTATGTGAGCCAGTCTTCCTTTCCTTTCTTCCAAGTGATGTCATCCATTACTTGACAACGACAGCGTGAGAACGGGCACTAAGCTATACTTTTAAAAGTGTTTTAAAAAGTTTAATTTTGCTTCAAATCGGTGATTAAACTGTGTGGGAGGGGCAAAACTTTTTTTTTTTATCATATCGTCTCGATAGTTCATATTTTCACCTATCACTGGTGAGTTTGGAATGCAATAAATGGGAGTTCACTCTACAGTATAACAGAAGTTGAAGTTCTTGAAATTCTTTCTGTAATCAAATGATAGCCACGTTACCTGTGTTTATTTGGTGCCCTTGTACGTGACCTGTTTGCCGCACTTCTTTAGCGTCTCCAGTAGAACGTCCGCGTCCTTGTCCGACTCGATCCAGACCAGTTGATTCGGAAGGTCGATTTCAAATTTGATGTCTAAAAAAAACAACAACCGTTGAACAATTTGTGAAGCACAAACGACACTGGAGCTCATTTTTCATTCTGACAACGCTCGATTGTGTGTCTGTGTACCGTGGATAATTATATTGGGAACAGTGAAGTAAGTAAGTGAGGTACACACGTATTGGCAATCGGGGCGTATTTCATTATTTTTTTCCCTATTTTCTGATTAAAGTCAGCGAACGCCTAATTCTTGGATGTTTCTAGAACAGTCGTTCTCATTTTTACACCAAGTACCACTTTAAAAAATACTTGTCTCTCCATGTACCACCACAATGACCTCCATTAAAATATAGTAGTGTAATGTGGCCAAGTTTTCATCAAAAATATGATTATTTTTTTCTAAAAAGTATATTTAATACTGTTGTAAGCCACTGTAATATTTTGCACAGTTGGAACATTGTTACTGCGCTTAAAAAAAAGGACTGTACTTTATAATTTCATTAGTGTATTGCACATGAAGGTTAAAAAAACAACTTACACTTAAATACAATAAACACAGTTCTTAAATATGAAATGCAAATGTATTTTACGTAAAGGTTAAATACAACTGAAATCGGTACAGGACTTTGAGAATAACTGCTCAAAAAGATGATGATCAGTGATTGTGGAGTAAGTTAAGAGGGATTTTTCCTCAGCGATCTGATCGGAAATCGGCCGACAATCACAGAGTACGTGGCTCAGCCACACTCAGTGTTGACCAAATACTAAAACAACTGAAGTTTTTGGGGGGTTAATCGGAGGTACTTAAAATGGAGACGGGTGTGTGTGCACTTTTGCAACCACATTATTTCAGTTTTTTTTTTTTTACTTCCCCTGTCGATTTTTTTCCTCAATTAAATTGTGCAGGTTGTTGGGCACATTACTGCTGTGAAAAGTTTGGAAACGATGTACTTAATTTTCACATTAAAAAAAACTTTCATTCGAACAGGAGTATTGCAGACTTTGTATCGGCAATGTAATAATAATGTAACAATGTAATGCGAATCAAATTCACCATCGTAATTATTGAACAGGTTTAACATTTACGAATGTCAGCCCAACCATTTTTCCCAAGCAGATTAGAGAGGAAGCCTCGAGACATATTACTAACTCCACTTTAGCACACACATATTAATTTCTTTCTTCGTACGTGTGGGCTCACTCACATTTAAAACAAATCAGTTAAGATGTTAAATATCGCCCTGTGTGTACCGGGCTTTAGTCTCACCTTCCAACCTGCTGAGGATCCGGCTAACAGCACCTGAACATCCTTCACACGTCATGACCACCGCAAACTCGTGTTTCTGTCAAGTCATACAAGAACTCCGGTTCATTAAACAACACACACACTGTTCGTTTAATTGGATTTTTTTGCTCTGATCGGTGACAATTATCGACTTTCGACTTCTTGCCCTGGCACATTTAATAAATACGTCATTTCAGAATGAGAGGAAATGAAATTTCAAATAATCCATGCACAAAAAAACACGAACTTGCAAATATCGCAAAATATAAGATATGACAAATAAAACAGCTCAAACGTGTACTGTAGTGTTGATGTTGTTGAGGGTTTTTTTGTTTTGTTTTATTTTTTTATGTTGGTGCCTAACCCAGACACAATACAGCTGACTTGTGGTGACTTGGCTATTTTGCGTGTCGAAAACAAACAACTTGACCAGCACTTTTTTTTGTTGTTGTTTTTTTTAGCTGAACCACCCCACTTGTGGCTAACCTAATGCATACAACTGACACGTGACATTTACCTTCTTGAAGAGAAAATTTAGCAAGTGTTACTCGTGAAAACAATAATGAGCTGGTTAGATAGCTAGCTTAGCAGCGACGCCACCGGAGGACTAAACCCAGTGACGTTCTAATGAAAAAAAATCATTAAGATGCTATTACGGTTTGCACATATAAAGAGAACTCACGGGCATGTTTATGATGATGTGGTTTCTCTCCAAAGATGATTTTTTACCACGGAATTACGGGGAGGAAAAGAAAAAAAAACTGTATCCACCCCCTAACTCGGGTTTTACGGTCAAGCTAACATTCGATTGGTATGGGAGAAGCAGTTCCGGTTTTAAGTGTTGTGTATTTGAATGCCTGATCCAATTAAACACAAAACGCGAACTAAAACAGGTAGGTGTGCACATGTGTCTATGTAAAAACATATATTTCACTGTTAAAACAATCATACTGTATATCAATGTAATGTTTTCTTTTTTCTTTTATTGGCTTTTCCACTTCCTGTTGTTGCAAGATGGTATTGAAGCTAACTTGATGTTATCCATCGTCAGACAATACCGTCCAGCAGGGGTACTCATTGAAATGAAAAATAGTTAGTAAATACAACACGCTCCTTTGGGCTACGTGCTAAACTAGTGGGGGACAGTAACTAGGCCTCACATTAGTCGCATAACCAAAATAACAAGTTTACCTGCACACCATACAATCACAATAAGGGAACACCTGGAATTACGTTTAAATTACTTTTCATTTGTAAAAATATTGTTTTAATGAGAACGTTGCACCCACCACGTAGGCATGTTGCTGCCTTTTTATATTTACCACTAATGTTCGAGGCAGGAAACTCACCCCTGCAACGTGATTGGCTCCTTCGTCCTTCTCCGCGGGAAATGCAGGCTACCAGATGTAACGAGATAACCGTTCCAAATATAAATCTCATTTATACAAAATTAAAACCGCCACAGTGAAGTAACATACTTCTTTTTCCAGTCTGGAAACAGTAGGCGTGTGCTACCACCAATCATATTGCCTGACATTTGGACTGTTTATGGTGAAACTTTGAAGGTTAGGAACAGATCTTTGATCCATGCAAGTGTTAGAGCTTACCAAACTGAATTTATTAACTTGATACCACACACACACACACACACACACAATCCATTTCTAATAAGTTTGTGAAAATGTGCTCAACCAATTGCTTTATGGTAAGAGTCCTAAATTAAGCTAAGGAAATTCAAATGTACTGTCTGCTGTAAAATCTTTATTTCTTTTCATCCCCTGCTGTTAATATAAAACATACAATTTTATTACATCATGACTATGCTGAATTAATTTGACTATTTAATTTATTTCATTTTGTGAGTTGATTATTCAATAAGCTAAAAATCTAAAAGCAATGTCAGGAAATTGTAATTTTCACGAATAATTGCCTCTTATATAAATGAAAGAGTATATTAATGTTACAACTGTTGTTTGAGGTCTTTAATAAAGATTGAATTTAAACTTCTTTTCCAACAATTGCATGGAGCCTGAAACATGTAAATTGGTGTTTTATTTGAAGTTATTCACTGTTTCTTGTATTCAAATGCAGTTCTGTACATTAACCATTAACTTACATCTCAACTATTCGGTTGAGATTAACATTTTTAAAATAATGGGGTCTGTTGCAAAAAAATAAAATAAATAAATTGAATAAGCTTATGACTCACCCAAGGGTGAAAGAAATGCAAAGAAATATTTTTTCAATTGCCTTTTTTCTTGGTGTGAAAGTTAAAGGGCTATACATGTAAGTGAATGATCAAAATTTGCATGATCCTTACCAGAACTTATCAAATATTCAGTTGTTTATTCAGTCCTTCATCAAATAAAACTGTGTTTGTTTTATTATGCATCGTGGAAAAGCTTAATTTAATTAATTTGCATCTGCCCTTTCATTATTAACTTGTACATATTTTTTAATTGTGCCATTTTTTGTTTTGTTCATTGAAATAAAATATATATGAATGAAAAGAATGACATTTTTGAAGTATTTCATTTTTCTGCATTTTACGTCAATTTTGGAAAAATTAGCCAAATTCATGGTGAACGAATGATATTAAAGCAGTTTGTATTGGTGTCAGATGTCAAGATGGGTCAAATTTGACCCCCACTATATGTAAGTGTTAAATGCTACGAACATTTAACTAAACGTCTTTACTTTGTATGTCCCTTCATTTTCCTGTCATCGGTTGATAATATATTTTCATTCATTCTGATAAGTTTGAATGTGTTTCGTGTTTTTTTAAAGACGTGTTTTATTTCTATGTACAAACTGTCGTGAAAAAAATAAATAAATGTTGTGATTCTTATGCCAACCACTAGAGGGTGCCCGCGTAGCACACTTTGAGAATTACTGCTCGAAGTATGTTTTTCCATGTTAATACAGCAAAGTGGAATATTCCAGCTCCTCCTTTTTATTAGATTTTTTTTCAATTTTAAAAAAATGTATTTTAATTATTATTATTATTATTTTACTTTTTACTACGTCCCACCTGTGAGGCGTTCAGGGGCAGTCGTGACTTTCTGTAATTGACGTTTACTCTCTCTCTCTTCCAGCTCCTCCCTCAGCACTATCCCCTCCCACGTATTATTTTCCAGATCTGTTCGCTTGCCTGGCTATCATTCATTGCTGCGCACAGGGGGGGGGGGGAAATGCCGTCGTCATACAGATTGTAAAATTGCGGCTTCCAAGCCGTTTTTTTTCTCGTCTTTTTTATGTTTGTTTCTGCACGTTCGTGACCACTCACTGCTGTTGAGGAGATTTAATCTGGATGGAATACTGCTGACTAATTCTTCAGTAACGTTAATTTGTGGACTTGACTGCAATACAAACAGGTATGAGCCAGAAGAGAGCACATTAAAGAGTGTCATTGGTCTGTTTGCATAGTTTTAAGTGAAAAGTTGCAGATTTTCTTGATAGCAGCTCTGCCGTGTTGCACTTTGGTTTGCACAATAACTTTGTTGCTCTTCCGGTTTTGTGTTGTGTAGTTTTCTGTTTGTAATTGTATCATGTTATTTCATGTTTAATTTTGTGTATACTGTGTTTTTTTATGTATGCAGTGGTGCCTTGAAATACGAGTTAAATTCGTTACTTGACCACGCTCGTAACTCCAGGCATATTTTAAATTATCTTTCCCCATTGAAATCAATGCAAATATCATAATCTCGTCCCAGCCCGCCACCAAAAAAAAATCTGTTTGTTCATAATGAAAACAAATGACACTCTCTAATATTGTACTTTATTAAAAAAAACATAATATTGATAACATACATAAATACAATGTAAAGTATTAAACACTAAACAGATTGTACATGATGATTTAATGCTGCAATCCAATTACAGTGTGCTGATCCTTCTGGTGTAGCTGCGTTGGCCACCAGGAGGTAGTGTTGCATATTACAGTCATGCAGACACAAGCAAAGAAGAATAGACTTCTTCCTCTACTGCTACTCAGTAAGTTGCTGTAATATTAGCCTTTTTTCGTAGGGGATAAACAATGTGCTCCTGTGAGGATTGTTACGTTATTTGTGTACATGTCGTTGGTCCATTTGTGTTCGAATAGTCATTGTAAAGAGTTATAAAACCACAACTATCGCCCGAATGACTGCTCGTATCTTGAAAAACTATCTTAGGCACCACTGTATTACAACTTTATAGTGGAAAATTATAACTTTATTCTCATAAGATAGATTTTTTATACCAACAAAATACATCTTTTTGTTCTTGTAAGGATTTAAAAAAAAAATTCGAATACAGCTTTATTATCATAACATTCAAATTTTTTAGATCTATAAAAAAAATATTAATTTGTTACCCTAACATTTACAAGTTTTCTGGACAATAAGCACGATGTTAATTTGGCACTATGGCATTTCGGGGTAATCATGGTACTTATGAGGGCGTCCAAAAAGTTTGAGAACCCCTGTGCTAAATTTCCAGATTATTGGAGTTTTCCATTTGCATTGATTCATTCATTCTTGTCCTTGTTTCAAAGGGTCACACACTCCACCACCATTGCACACTGTGTTGCCACAACTTGCCTCCACACAGATACACATGCACACATTCCCAAAGGACGCACAGTATTGCAGTGCTCTTGGCTCACTTAACAATAAAACCAGTCACGGCAAGTTCATGCTTACCCCCGAAGGCTGTGGACTTTGCACCAGTCTATCTAGTCCGTCTTTATTTATTTCATCGACACAGATGATCAGGAAAGCACACACACATACACACGCACACACACACACAAAAGCCTTTCATTAACATTTACTGGCAGTGATAATTTGATTAATTTCAATTTGGATGAGCACCAAAGCTCACCTTCCGATAGCCTAATGCTAACATACAAAGAGAAACACCATAAACGGGCTATCAGAAATTAGCATGTTTTTAATTACCTAATACAGTGGTTTTTCTAACTGTTTTACACCAAGTATCACCTAAAAAATACTTAGCTCTTCAAGTACTACAATCATGGGCAAACAATAAAATACAGTAGCATATAAACCCGACTTTTCTTCAAAAACGAGGCTCTATTCCTACGAAGTGCATTCAATATTCTTTTCAAGCGATGATAACATTTTGGACAGTTTGAATATGAATACAAGTAGTACTTAAATAGCGATACAATTAAAATGTATAGCACATAAAGGTTATTTAAAATTCTGTATCAAAATAAAAGTTTAATAACAACCAATTCATCCATTTTCTGAAATGAAAATTATTAGCTTTAACCTGGAACAATAATTAATAATGATAATGGGGGAGGCGGCACGGTGGAAGACTGGTTAGAGCGTCTGCCTCACAGTTCTGAGGACCGGGGTCCAATACCCGGCCCCGCCTGTGTGGAGTTTGCATGTTCTCCCCATGCCTGCGTGGGTTTTCTCCGGGCACTCCGGTTTCCTCCCACTTCCCAAAAACATGCATGGTAGGTTAATTGACAACTCTAAATTGCCCGTAGGTGTGAATGTGAGTGCGAATGGTTGTTTGTTTGTATGTGCCCTGCGATTGGCTGGCAACCAGTTCAGGGTGTACCCCCCCCCCCCCACCCCCTCCTGCCCGATGACAGCTGGGATAGGCACCAGCACGCCCGTGACCCGAGTGAGGAGAAGCGGCTCAGAAAATTGATGGATGGATGGATAATGGGGGGAAAAAAAACAAATTGTACCCACTTCCCCAAAAATGTAGTGGTCTGCTTTTGCAATCAAGCTCTTCAAGTGTAATCAGTGAAAACAATGCGAGCGGCCATTTATTAGTCTCTCCTCTGTTGATACGCCAAGTGCAGCTGAATTGTAGCTTCATACTTTGTTGTCTGTGTTTAATGCGACGGGTCAGGTGAGCAAAACAAAACCTGCTGCTTTAACGAGCATGGAGGATTACTGATACTTAACCTAATTACTTTCCTCCCTCCCTCCCTGCTTGACTTTCAATCTCACTTATGATTCTTGGATCATTCGTCATGTGCCTTTTAATCAATTACCTGTCATTCGTGTTATCAGGCAAATTCAATTCCAATAGTTCCCAGCTGTACTAGTATGCTAGCTAGCACTGTTGATGAGCCTCATGTGAAGATGGTTGTGTTGAATACATGATAACAGACGTTTATGTCACATGGGTTCATGATTTTATACATACTAGATGTCATCTTTTGTCATCTACAGGATACACAATTGCACACTCCTTTTATAGCCAGATAGATTTATACATTTGTAACAATTGGTCACCTGTTGTGTGAGAGGAGAGCTAAGATTTCTGACTCTCTCTGAAAGCAACAACTGACATAGATAAGATAAACAACCAATACAATTATGACATACAAATGTGGACGACAACAACCGACAGAGGTATTTAATATCACAAATATGGTTGTTACTGTTTTTGACTCGTGTCACCCAAACCAAGGTGAGTTGTTGAATTTGAGCAAAGAGGCCTTATAAAATGTCTTTGAAAAGTCTTTTTAAAAGATATACATAGATGGATCTCTGGATAGATAGACAAACAGACAGGTAGATAAGACAGCCAATATAGTAGGAGCAAGTTAGCTAAGGTAGCAAGCCTGCTCGAAAGAAAGACACCTAACTAGAAAATTATAAGGTGACCAATAATGCAAATAAAAAAATAAAGGTATATTTAAAGATGGGTAGGGAACTACTGTTGAAGGTTAGCTAGCTAGGAAAGAAGTAAGTAAAAAAACAAGGGTAAAGCTAGCCAATATAGTAGCACATTTGCTAAGATAGCTAGCAGGGGAAATTCACTAAAGTAGTTTACTAGTAAGGTTTAATGGCGTAGAAGTTGGCCAAATGTGGTGCTTGAGTGGAAAAACGTTACTTGTACGACACATTCATTCTACCTGTGTACTGAATTGTCTTACTAGTGAGGACAAAGATAGCATGAGATATTTACGAAGTAATTATGAATTAACTTAGGCTCACTACAGATTGAAACAGCACTATAAAAAGCCCAACTCACTATATGGTATCTGCACTATCAGCGGATACTACGGAGTGATTTGAAACACAGACTTGGTGTGGAGGGAGTGACGGCAGCAACTGGGGAGCATTTTCATGATGTCACGTGTAGACCCTAAAATGGACCCGCATGTGGTCACCCCCCGAGTCACGTTTGTAGCGATACGAAGGGAGGATTAGATGAAAGAAAAACTGGAGGTCATACTCAGTTATTTTTGTATTTTTTTTAAGACAATGTGCCTTTGTTCTTGCCTCTGGAGGTGGATGTTCAAATTCAATTTCCTCCTCCGCCCCCTTATCCATCTCCACTGCAGTGTTCTCCTTCTATATTGTCTTATCTGCATGCTCTCTAGCTTTCACACACACACAAACATACACACACACACGAACACGTTGCCTAACATTCCCCCCTGCGGCTTCCTCCGTCTGTGTCTGCCATCCTCAGACACACAGACATGACGATATCTCCTCCAAAGCACTGTAGCCCTCCTCCTGCAATCTCCTTTCGTTTACACACAGAATGTATACATTGTACATCATGAGAAACGCCCCCATCAGAAATTTCTAATATATTGCAGTGAACCCCTTCTAAGTCATAAGTCATCGTCCGTGGCCCGTTATAATCGCAGTTTTTTTTTAATGGGTTTTTACAGTATCATGCAAGTCCAAATTCAGAATTTTGCGACTTCACTGTAGTTCCACGTTGTTCCACACCATGTCGGACAGCACTGAGCTCTACAAGGTGAGATTTCGGTGTAATTAGGAGCAAGAAAAAGAGGCAGAGATGTCCCCAACCAAGCTGCAGTACAAATTGTTGTTCCCACAGAGCATATATACCTGTGAATATTGTTGTATGCTCTATTTGTATGTGCATGTGTTTGTACGTGTTGCTGCTCCGTGTGTTAAAGAAGCAGTTGTTTGACTGTTTATAATTACCGTATGTATGATAATTTCCCACGGCACGGTGACCGACTGGTTAGAGTGTCTGCCTCACGGTTCTGAGGACTGGGGTTCAATCCCAGGCCCCGGCTGTGTGAAGTTTGCATGTTCTCCCCGTGCCTGTGTGGGTTTTCTCCGGGCACTCCGGTTTCCTCCCACATCCCAAAAACATGCATGGTAGGTTAATTGAAGAATCTAAATTTCCCATAGATGTGAATGTGAAAGGTTGTTTGTTTATATGTACCCTGCGATTGGCTGGCAACCAGTTCAGGGTGTACACCGCCTCCTGCCCGATGATAGCTGGGATAGGCTCCAGGACTCCCACGACCCTTGTGAGGATAAGCGGCTCCGAAAATGGATGGATGGATGATCATTTCCATTAGCCTGTCTATGGCATTTTGCATTATATATTAGTATTAAAGGGAACCCTGATTGTAATGACAAATACTTTTTAAAATACAACCACTGACCTTTTGAAATACAATGTTACATACAGTATTTATAAATTATTCTTTTAAATTAGAAAATATTTTTGGTTTGTTACTGCCGTTTTTGCGTGTGCAAAGCATTCTGGGATTGATAACGTTTAATGATATCTGTTTGCCGCTGTACATTGCTGCCCTCTCTCATCTTACATTTATTAAATGTTTAAACTTGTATTGCACACTTGTATTGTAAACTTTCATCATTGCAATAAAGTGAAAAACAAATATTGCTGCCCTCCCCCGAGTTATAGGCTGCCGCACACCTAGCAACAGCTGACAGCTAAATGCACAGAAACTTTCCCTCACGTTAAAAATACATTTCCGGGTTTTAATTATGTTGCCGCATGGACTCAATCC
This sequence comes from Phycodurus eques, assembly GCF_024500275.1. NCBI lineage: Eukaryota > Metazoa > Chordata > Actinopteri > Syngnathiformes > Syngnathidae > Phycodurus > Phycodurus eques. The sequence goes on from NC_084533.1 coordinate 21,550,740, forward strand.
ATATAAGTAGTATATAAGGCATCAGATATTGTGTTTCACATCAATACTTAACTCTATTCATAACTAGCTACTCACAATCTATAATGTGCCTGTGAATGAAAAAGCAAAGTTTGTGTACCCAGCGCACATTCAAACAAATTGTGTCAGAGCGAGACTAACACTCTAGTTTTTATTCTCGCCCAAGTACTCTTCTTCCTGATGTATGAATCTATCTTTTTATATTTTAATAAACATATATAATAATAAATACATTTTATGTGTCAGTTTTACAGTAAACTTCAACTGGGAGTGACAAACAGCTTGAAGCAAGCATGCTTCACCTCTTATTTTGAGAAGCGTGTGAGTGAGAGGCCTCTTCATTTCCTCAACGTGATGTTATACAACAGCAACGCATTTCTTGACGTTAAGACAGTGAGAACAGGTGCTGAGGCATACTTAAAAATGTGTGTTTTAATAGGTTTAAGTGTATTTTAATACGTGTGTAGGATTGGTGTCGGAAATGTTCACCTAACAGGTAGAGAACGTATCTCCTGCAATAAACGGGGGTTAACTGTACGCATAATCAATTTGTACATAAAGTTCAGAATGAAGACTTCACACAAGAATTCCAGTATCATCTTCTCACTAGTCATGTTATAGCTATTTACTTCCTTGCATGTGCATGTGGCTTGGCCATGTCTGTGCTGTGTCAGTGGGGGCAAAAAAGTGCTTTCAGTGTGGAGCGATGAGCTTCCGTGCCATTGGCCGCTCAATCGCTATTTCCGGCTCGTTGAGGCGTCCAATTGGCTGCAGACTGGCAGGTGGTCAGTAGTCTTCCTGCCTTCTTCCATCATTCCGCCCTTTTTCCATCCTCCTAGTAAGTGTCTGCCTGGCCTCTTGGGTGTAAATCATCGGCACTGCCTCTTTTCAAGGACGCTGCCTGTCTTGCTGTGTGTGATTCATGTCCAGTTAGTCCGTGGCTGTGTGAAAAGATTCCCAACACAGCGAATGAAAGAATCAACACCTCAGATTTGTTCAGTTGTATTTACATTTTTATGTTGCTTTTTATATAGTTGACTAAACAGTCCACAAAACAATCCCTTTGAAGAGATTGGGGAGTAGGGAATGATGAATGATTTCCAATGCACCCGCTGCGTTCATAATCATTCACTAATTCCATACACTCTAATCATTATATAAGGATTTTAGTGGACTTTTTAGTGGAGTACAGTGGTGCCTTCAGATATGAGTTATGTGTGTGTTTTGTGACCACGCTTGTAACTTAAAACATTCACATCTTTCCCCATTGGAATTAATGAACATTCCATTAATCCATTCCAGCCTCACAGTAAACACCAATAAATAAAATGTTAACTTTACCCCCGCATATTCACGGTTTGGCATTGGCAAATTGAGCTATTCACATATTTTGGGGGGGAACCTATCCCCTGTCATCCATGGAATTCCCCGCTTAATCGCATTTTTGGGGGAATTCTTTTTTCACTGCAATTACTGTAAATGGATGTGTCACTTACTCTTGGATTTTCAGTGTTCGTGGTCGGGCTCAGTCCCTATCACCGCGGAATAGTGGGGATCCATTGTATTGTACTTTCTAAAAACATACAGTAATAACATAATTCATCCATCCATCTTCTGTACCGCGTTATCCTCACAAGGGTCGCGGGCGTGCTAGAACCTATCCCAGCTAACTTCGGGCGAGAGGCGGGGTAGACCCTGAACTGGTCGCCAGCCAATTGCAGGGCACACATAAGCAAACAACCATTTGCGCAAATATTCACACCTAAGGGCAATTTAGAGCCCTCAATCAACCTACCATGCATGTTTTTGAGATGTGGGGTGAAACCAGATTGCCCGGAGAAGACCCACGCAGGCATGGGGAGAACATGCAAATTCCACACAGGCGAGGCCGGGATTTGAACCCCGGTCCTTAGAACTGTGAGGCAGATATGCTAACCAGTCGATCACCGTGGCACCTAACATAATTCAATAGAATGTAAAGAATTAAGAAGTTTTTGCATCATGAGTTCATGATATAATACCCTTTGACATTCTGCTTCTTCTGGTGTTTGCACCTTGTTCACCAGGGGGCAGTAAAATACAGACATTAATAATAAAATATTTATATATATATATATATATATATATATATATATATATATATATATATATATATATATATATATATATATAACTGACTCAGATGCAGTAATATTAGTCGCTTTTCGCAGAAGACAAAGTCTATATGCCTGAGTATTGTTATATTCTCTGTCTACATCTGTTGCTGCACCATTTGTGTTAAAATATCCATTGCTTTAAAGGGTTATAACTGCTGCTACATTTATGCTAGTCTGTCTATGGAGCTTTGCTTCATGTGTTAGCATTAAGCTAGCAGAAGGCAAAGTGGTGTGGTTGTTTTACATGCATAACATCCATCCAACATCCATCCATCCATTTTCTGAGCCGCTTATCCTCACAAGGGTCGCGGGAGTGCTGGATACTATCCCAACTATCCATACACAGCATGTAATTGAAATAAGTAGAAAAAATACCATAGTAGAAAGAAAAAAAATCCATTTATTTTAAGTATAAATTAGCTTGAAATAATTGAAAATTGTCTATAAAAAAAAAAAAAGAACGTTTTAGGTGGTGAGTCTTCTTTTTCATTTAAACAGGTTAGTTTTGACTACAAATAAGACAGATATTATTGGTAAAATTATGAGTTTTTGCAGTATGCATGTACTAATATCAATATCTCTCACTGATCTCTTTTTAGGAAATGAAGGATGCAGACCAAACCGTAACAGTTTAACAGTCTGAATTATGCTATGAAAACACCAATGGCATTCTTAAAATGTTTAAATGCCCCAAGCAATTAAATTTCTGACTCATGCCTGTTAAATTGGTTATTTTCCAAAAAAAACAAAAACCAGCAAAGTCTGACCTGGGATGTAGTGGCAGCGATGCAACACAAATTTGTACGCAAGTCAGAACACACCATAGTCTATCACTTACCAATGCTAATGTAACATGAAAGCCATAATTACAGTAAATATTTGTATGAGAAACACAAACTGCACTAAGTCATGTTGCCTTCCTGTATCGCTGGAAAACGTATTCTGTAACCTCAAAAGTTTGTATGTTACTGCTGTCGTAAATCGAAAGCCTCTTGTAATTTTTGACAACCTGTCCACGACCCACCCAAAATGGCTCCCCGATCCTCCGGTTGAGAATCACTGCACTGGCGTATACTGTACAAAGCACCATATACAGTAGTGGCTAGGGATTGATTCGAAACACAGCCAATGACTTTCCGCTTCGTGGGGAAGTTGAAATGACGTCTCTGTCCATCCTCCCTCTCTCTTTTCCTCCCTCCCTCGCTCCGTCTCTCTCTCTCTCCTCTCTCTCTCTGCTGTATCATTTAATCAAGGCATACAGTAGCTTGCCCTTTCCTGTTCATTGCTGCCTCCCTCCCTCCTTCGCCAATGCTCCGGCCGCTCCCCTCCCCTGTTTGTTTGTCGTCGCTTGTTTCTTTCCTTCCCTTCCTGCCTCGTGGTCCTCATCAGCACCCTCCTCCTCTTCCTCCTCCTACGCCTTCAGCTCCACACAATTTTGCTGGTAGTGCTACATTTCTTTTATGCAAACCATTGTGTGTTTCCATCTTTTTTTCCAGCCAAGCAGAGGAGGATGTGGAGGGAACGGATGGAAAAGAGGCTAAAGTAAGAGGAGGGAGTGGAACTCGGAAGTGAGGAGGAGTCATCATCTGATGCTGTTTTTTTTTTTTTGTTTTGTTTTTTGCTGGATGAGGGCGGCACGGTGCCCGCTGGCCTGGAATGCAGACTACATTTTTGTAAGCTCCACCTTTTTGTCTTGGACGTTTCAAGGACGCTGAGCAGCTAAGTCACTTCTTGGGATAAGCGTGCGCTGCAGTGACTGCCTCCAGCATGTTGACGTGAATGGTACAGCGACGCAGGGTGGGCCTGGCACTGGTACCCCCCCCCCCCCAAGCCCCCTCCTCCTCCTTCTCCTCCTCTCCCCACCATGCCCCACTGATGTCCTCACAGTAGTTTTTTTTTTTTTTTCATGGACATTCAACCCTGCTATCTCACCCCAGTCAAACTTCAGCTGCTACTTTTCCTGGGAAGAGCAAATAAACCACAGCAACCGAAAAGGACCGACTCGGAAATCTTCCGCTGGACGTATCCCACACGTGCATCACCATTAGTCACCCTGACGACAGTTTTCCAGCCGTTGCTGTTATTGCTCCAGTGCTTCTACTCAGTCATGGCGGTCAGCATGAGCATGGGAAGAGACACCAAATGGCTGACCCTGGAAGTGTGCCGCGAGTTCCAAAGAGGTACCTGCTCACGCTCGGATGCCGACTGCAAGTTTGCGCACCCCTCGCGCAGCTGCCATGTGGACAACGGCAGAGTCATCGCCTGCTTCGACTCCCTTAAGGTAACCAGTAGCTGTCTAGCTCTTGTTTATTTGGACACGTCGCGCCGCCGTGTCGAGTTCACTGACCCGCAGGCCAGCAAAATATTTGAGCAGCCTGCAATACATTTAACCCCCGCGGTATTTGCGCTTCACCAAGTCACATTTTTTTTGCTACGTAAGCTCTGTTATTCATTGAATAAATCCCCTTTTTTGCTGTTCTTGTGCTAAGTCCAAAGCAGTAAAAGTACTACTTTGAGTACTACTTTGGCACCATCTTGGTGCCAGGGAACTATGTTGAAGTGAGTTAAGGATCTTCAGTGACACAAACGTAGTGCTTTGCTGCCAACGTGACATCATGGTGTCAATGAACTATGTTGAAGTGAGATATGGAGCTTTATTTACACAAAAGTAGTGCTTTACCACCATCTTGTGGCACCTTGGTGCCAGGGAACTACACTGAAGTGAGTTGAGGAGTTTCATTTTCACCCGTAACTAAAATTTTGGCTCGCAACACAACGCAAAAAAATTGATCAAGCAACAGCTCGTTACTCGAAAAAGTCCCAAGTTAGGGCACTTGTAAATCAAGGTACCACTGTACCTTCAACCCGCTAATTAGTATAATAAACCACTCCTTGTGCATTCATGAGCACCACAATAGAACAGGTTCCCCTGGAAATGTTCCAAACAAACGTGACAACTTAAATATGGATCTCCTCCAAAGATGTGGCACCTTCGGGTGTGTCTTTTTGTTTGCACGTCGACTTGTTGCCGTCTGGCTGATGAATTCGTTGGAGGTATGCCGTGTGATCCGAGGAGAACCTCCTTAAATACCCAGGAAAATAATTTTCGGGTTTTTTTTCTAAATGCATTAAATATGTTTGAAGGTAAGGGCTGAAAAAATGTGCAAAGAATGAGAACAAGTTAGTACTGATTTGTTGTGATATACTGCAGCATTAAGCTCGTTTTCACCATCTCAGTTGTCCAGATTTTTTGGGGCGTGGCTAAAACGGTGGCCAGGTGACGCAAGCGGGATGCCTAGCATGAGTCGGCCCTGCCCAACTCTATTAGTACAAAGCACCCTTATTCCATGCAGTGGCTATTTGGGGCAATTTGCCACTTCCTTGATAATAACTTGGCCCATTTCTACCACTACAGTGTGGAGTTGGCCATCAAGCTAGGCCCACGACCTGAAAAGAATACTTCTTCCCTTAAGTGTTTTATATTATTTAGGCTACAGTGTCTCTGCCGTGTGCAGCGTGGTAGCCAGAGCTGCTATTTGGGGGTGGCCAGGGCCACCCCTATACATTTGCTGGCCACCCCATACACCAGTCAGCCACATAGATCCCAGCGTCAGGTATTTTTTTTGTCATCAGAAAACTTCTATCTTTGGCATCTTAGGGGCAGAGGTCCCCAACCACAAGGCTGCAGACTGGTACCGGGCCGAACAAAAAAAAAAAAAAAAAAAACATTTTTTAAACAATCAGACCTGGAGCCAGGGCTTGAGAAATTTGTCGCATGACGGAAGGCCCAGACAGTACATCCGTCGACAATCAGTTTCCAATCGTGAAATTTCATGAGTAAACCTAGCCCCCTTTGTCGACGATCAGGTGCTCAGATTCTGATCAAGAAACACCATAGGCAATTATAAACATTTTGGGGTGGTGTCAATTACTTCTGGTTTTCCACTATTCTTGGCAAGGTCGGTCTCAATCCCCCATGAATAGAAATAGTAAGTGAATTTCCCAAAGAGTTACGTCCTTTCGGCTACTGATGTGTGCTGGTCACTGGTGTGTCCTCAACATCACCGCAGCAGCGCTTCTGACTCACACGCCTTTTCTGCGCAACCACAACCCAAACCATCGGAAAATGTTGCTTTACTCCCTTCAGACTTTGAATGAACCTTTGTGCCACAAGTCCCAGTACACAATTGATGTAATGGTTGCATCAAGGTTTAAGGTTCACCACATGCATATTACCTTGGTCCATGGGTGTGCAAACATTTGTGCTCCAGGGCCACATTGGATTTCTAAAATGTACAGATGGGCCAGGTAATTTATAGATGAGGTAAAAAAAAAAAATTACATAATAATTTAACTGAAAATGTGTATGTAAAATTGTTAATTTTCATAATAAAATAGATCATTATCATTTTAAAATGTGTTGATAATTTATTAATTTTATGAATCATTTTGCAATTTGTTTACATGTATTTTTGTACCAGCATTATTTTACAATAAATCAATATATCCATTATTTAATGTGTGAGATGAATTAATCAAAAATGAATAAATGTATTTTTATTAACCAATTTTAGGTGTAAGCGGCTAAATTAATGCAACAAAATAATGTTTTAATAGAATGCTAGGGCGGCACGGTGGCCGACTGGTTAGAGCGTCAGCCTCACAGTTCTGAGGACCCGGGTTCAATCCCCGGTCCTGCCTGTGTGGAGTTTGCATGTTCTCCCCGTGCCTGCGTGGGTTTTCTCCGGGCACTCCGGTTTCCTCCCACATCCCAAAAACATGCATTAATTGGAGACTAGGTAGGAGTGAATGTGAGTGCGAATGGTTGTTTGTTTGTATGTGCCCTGCGATTGGCTGGCAACCAGTTCGGGGTGTACCCCGCCTCCTGCCCGATGACAGCTGGGATAGGCTCCAGCATGCCCGCGACCCTAGTGAGGAGAAGCGGCTCAGAAAATGGATGGATGGATGGATAGAATGCTAGTAGTAATTAAAGATAACTAATGCTCATTTTCAATTACTGTATATTAGTTATAATAAATTTAATTGAGAAGAGGGTGTAATTATGACATTTTAATTATGTGCAACTGATGTACAAGTTCAAATTAAGTATATTCAAAGGACATTTTTCAGGTTAGTTACATGGGACCAAGATGCCACAAAATGGTGGTATAGCACTACTTTTGTGTAAAGAAAACTTCTAAACTCTAACTTTATTAACCAATATTTGATTAAATTAAATTTACTAAATATATGTAAAATTGTGTATCTTAATTTAATTTTTTTTTGATTGAGATAAATGAATACAAAATCAAAATAAAACATTAGCTAGTTAGTCTTCTAGCTTAATACTAACATTTAAACGCCATAGACGGCCTAACGGAAATTAGCATAGATGGTGCAGTGATTATAAACCTTTAAACTGAGCAGCAACACATACAAACAGCATATAACAATACTCACAGGCATATTAGGTTGATTGATTTCTCATGTCGACCCTCACAGGTCCTGAGGTCCTCTGGCACCGGCCTTTTACTTATTCCCAAAACTACAACAAAAACCTACGAAGAGGCTGCATTCAGCCATTATAGTTGTGTCTTTGCGAGACGTTAGGTTTCCTGCCGCAAAAGGAAAGTGCGAGTCAGACAATATGCTTTGTGTAGCAGCTAATTCAGCGGCCACCGTCTCCCTGCTTATTGAGTTTGAATTTATTATTGTTCCATTTTTCTGCATTATGTCCTCCAGAGCAGCAGGGAGATGGAGAAGGGAGAGTAGAGGGGGGCCTAGCAACAGCACAGGAGTGCGTAGCCATTGGATAGTTTGATCTTCTTGAGTGGCACGGCTGTTTTTAGCACCGAGCAACAGTCTGCTTCGGTGTTGGTGGCATCGAGGGCAGGAAGAGGCCTGCTGCTGTTTTATGCCAAAGGCCAAGAGGACGCATCGAGGTCACATATGATTGTCTCAAGCCCCTAGGTCATGATGGTTAGGTCGAGAGAGAGACTTCAAGTTGGTGCCTGAGGAAGGTCACGCCCACAATGTACAGTGGTGCCTTGAGATAAGGGTGACTCGATTTATGGGTTTTTCAAGATAGATAGTCATCTTGTGGGATATGTTCCAGAACCACCCGCAATAGGTGAAGATCTGTGTTATTAAGAAACCATATATAAAATTTTTTTTTATATAGTTTTACCCCACTCACACACTTCAAACATATTTTAATGTATTAAAGCACATTGCAACTTATTAAAACATACTTTTCAAAGTATTCTTTTCTTGGTCTCACTATCAAGACTATCGTATAGCATCACTTTGAAAAGGAAAAAAAAGACTCGCCTGCACAGGTCTCCAAGATGTTTGTTACTCAAAGGTTGAAGTATACTGTAAAACTGACACGTAAAACAAAAGAGATTCAAACATTCAAACCAAAAAATTTAATGTAATAACATACGTCATCTAGCTTAAGAACATACGCCATCTAGCTTAATGCTAACATATAATGGGAAACGCCATAGACAGGCTAACATAAATTAGCATAGCTGTTACAGTAATTACTTTATACGCCTTCAAACAACTGCTAATTTACACACATGAAGCAGCATGTAGAAACTGTTACTGCACTTAGTAGGGGACCTTCTCTGTCTTTCCCTCTTGCTCTTAATTTCACTGCCAGTCTTCCAGTAGACCACAATGGTGCCCGGCATTTTGTGGTGCAATGTGGTACTACAATTACTAACACAGAAGTGTATGTTCAAAATGTATGTAAGATGAATGTTTGCAAGTAGGATAACAATATAATGAGGTAACACTGTGCTTGAGCTTTGGCAATCCCTGGTATAGCTCCCCGGCTTTTTTTTAATTTTTTTTTTACACAAGATAGCACATCATCCATTCCAGTTTTTTCATGGTGACGTCAGCTTATCTTTGTCTTTGTTTTTTACTCCCCGTTTTTCTCTGTGGATGCTTTGGTGAAGAGATGACGTGTGTGAGTGTGGGTGTGGCTTAATGACAAAGCATGGGGCTGGTGGAAGCTACGCAGAGGTAATTTTTAACAGCCCTTCTGCAGGGGGGTTAATGGCAACTGCAGTCCCCCCACACCCCACCGCCCAGCACCCCCCCTCACACCCCCCCCCCCCTCCCTCCCTGTTGACCTGCGGTGCTCCTGCACCAGCAAAGAGCCAGAACACTCCTCTTAGGCCATTATTGCACAAGTAAAATCATTTCTTTTGACTCCGCCGTCCGTGTTTAGCTATTAATACTAATCGATTCCGATCTGTGGAATTGCTTTGGCTGTACAGTGGTGCCGTGAGATACGAGTGACCAGACTTCCGAATTTTATGAGATACGAGCCGTCGTTTGGACAAATTTTTGCTTTGACTTGTGAGTAAAAATTTAAGATACGAGCGCTATATGGTGGCAGTGAACTCCATTCATGTCACAACAAGCAGCAGTTTGACAGACAGTGATAAATTATTTTAAAAAAGAGGTTTCAAGTTGCTTTATGCCATGCCCAGTGTAGGTTTACTGTCAAACTAAACATAAACAAAGATAATTCCAGTTTTTATATGAAAAAAAACATAACTAATGCCTAACATAATGCCTTAAATTCCGGTATCTTAATGCTAACAAACAAATAGCATTGGTGTTGCTGCGTCATAAACCATTAGCAACAGATATATATGAACACAAAAGGTGGATTAACACGTAGACAGATAAAACAATACTCAAAGGCAACTATTTTTTTTCCTCTGCAAAGAAGGACTAATATTTGCGGCTTACAGGGGCATAATTTGTAACCATCTCCATGAATTGTGTATTTCTATGTCAGTATTATACTGCCCCCAGGTGGCCAAGGTGCTAACACCAAAAGGAGCACTGCAACGTCCATTGAATTGAAGCAAAAAAAATAAAGGTGGCAAAAACTGTAATTTCTTTACACACTATTTAATTGTCCATCCATCCAACCATTCTCAATACCACTTATCCTGTTTAGGGTTGTGGGGTGCTGGAGCCTATCCCAGCTGACTTCAGGCGAAAGGCAGACTATATCCTGAACTGGCCCGGACAACCATTCGCACTCACACACACACCGTCACTGAGTGGGAACTGAACCTGCACCCACGTTAGGCAAATGTACCACTACACCATCAGTGACTCTGTTTTATTGTCATAATTGTATGATTTTTATAAAGTACAATATGATGGAATGCTGGTATTCTTTTAAATTGAACAGCACATTATAAATTATTTTGTTTGTTTTGGGGGGTGGCTGAAACCATTGAAAGGGATTTCAATTCATTTCAATGGGGACAGGTGATTTGAGATACAAGTGTTTTGAGTTATGAGCTTGGTCATGGAACAAATGGAATTTGTGAGGCTCCACTGTATACGGATTACAGGATCAAGAACAGAATATTCTATGTTCATTATAGGTAGGGTTCCAAACTTTCCATGGGCATTAATGGGAATGAATGAGGAATTTACAAAACTGAAGGTTGGCTCTCAGTCGAGAATTTAAATACAGTTGGAGAAAATATATTTTAGTATAATCCTGACTAAGACAGACAGATTTCATACAAGAACAGTGGTACGTTTATTTACCAGTTCCTCAATTTACGAGTGTGTTGCACATACTGAACTTGAGGTGGTGAGACTTGACCATCTGTTTCCACACACCAGCTTTATCTCTTGTCACTCTTGTTTGGTCAACTTGTTGTTTGCCACTGGCAAAAATTCCAAAACCGCTGCAAATATTTTGCGTGAGTTGAACATAACAGTTGTATTTTATTAAAGACTTTTGACTGCACTATTTTACTCTATTTAATGTATAAAAACACACAGTTATAAGGTTTGCTCTCCTCATAACCTGCAAATACGGAAAACACGAATGAATTAACTTAAAACATTGTCCTTCCTTGTTCTTCTTCTGTGGGGAACCGTTTGCTGTCGCCATCTAGTGGTGGGGGTCTGAAACACTCGTATCTCAAATTTTGCCTCAAGACAAAAACATTGGTCAAATGACAGCTCGTATTTGGAAAAGTCAAGGCACTGATCGCAAGGCACCATTGTATATACTGTAGTAATGAAAATAAATTTGATTTATAAGCGCCTTTCAAGATCTATCTAAGTCCTCTCATCGAAGTCATATCAGTTTTAATTCGGTAAAACAGCATTGCATCATGCACATACCGGGCCCTCGGTTTACGAGTTCCCATTGGTGCGAATATGAGTGTAAATAATTGTCTATATGTGCCCTGGGATTGGCTGGCGACCAGTCCAGGTGTACCCCACATCTCACCCTCAAATTAGCTGAGATAGGCTCCAGCTCACCTGTGACGCTAAGTGCAAGAGAAAATGGATGGATGGACTTTTTATTGCACAATTGTATTGCAGTTACATGTAGATGTTTTGCTCAGACAGAACATTGCCAACTGCGTGTCTGACCATTTACAGTTTTAGAGACGGCTGGCACATTACTCATAAATTATCCAGCACAAGCTCCTCAGAGGCCTCATTAGTACTTTATTTCAGCAGAACTTCCAAAATGCCGCCGTGTATTTAAAACCCACTCGACGCCTAGCTAACAAATTTTGATATTTTGCAATGATAATGTAAAAAATGGCAAGTTTTGTAATGATTACATGTAGATCTGATTATTATTTTTTGTTTTGTTCCTTTTATGAAAGTAGAAAGTGCAATACAAAATGATGATGTGCAAATCCACAATAACTTTTGTATCAACACTTTCGATGATTGGAAAGGAAGAGTAAAACATTTTTAATTCTTACTTTTGTCTGGCCCTAAATTTAACTCAAAGAATCTTAGATGGCCTGTCACTTACACTGCTTTCCAAATTATTATGCAAATGATATATCTTTCTCTGATTTTCCGACATAGTTGATACAAATGACAGTCGGCATAATTTTCAAGTCATCAATTGTCAGAATAGAATTCAATTTTGAACAAACCTTCCAATGATAACATTATTTTTTTGAAAAATAAAAATGCACCATTCCAAATTATTATGCACATCAGTTTCAAGACATTTGACAAGTTCTAAACAACAGAAATAGTCATTTATTGAATTTGGAACATTCAGAGGTCATATTTACTGAAATCAAAATCAATTTCAATCAAAAACATCATAAATCAAGTTTCATTTTGACATAGGACCCTTATTTGATAATAGCTTCACAATTCATCGATCCCTTAAACTTATGAGTTTTTGGAGATTTTCTATTAGAATTTCTTTGAGATGGTGCATTGTCATGCTTGAAGATGATTTGTTAATGAAAGCATAGTTCTTCCTCTATTTCGCAGATTTTTAAGTGATTGTTTTTTTTAATGGGTTTTTAGAGTATACAGGCAAGTCCCAATTTAGAGTTGCACGCCTTCAGTGTCATACTACGTTATGCCACAATATGCCGGGCAGCACGGAGCTCTACTGGATGTAATTAAGAGCAAGAGTAAAAGGCAAAAAAGGTCCCCTACAAAGCTGCAGTAATGGTTATTGTTCCCACAGAGCAGAAAAACATGGTAAAAGCCTGTGAGTATTGTTGTACTGTATGTTCTGTTTGTATGTGTTGCTGCTCCGTGTGTGTTAATGTAGCAGTTGTTTGAAGATTTTGAATTATTTTATTTTGGAGTCGACCAGTCCTCCCTCAGATGTTTCCAGTTGGCTCCGAACGCTGCTGCTCGCTTCCAAACTGGAGCATGTAGGAGGGAGGGCATCACCCCAATTCTGGCCTACATTCACTGGCTTCCTGTGCATTTTAGAGTCCTTTTTAAGATTCTTGTATTTGTATTTAAATCTTTAAATGGTCTCACCCCACATTACCTCTCTGAGCGGCTCCACCCCTACACTCCTGTATGTTGCTTCAGGTCAGCCAACCAGACGCTCCTTGAGGACTAAACGGAGGCTCAGTGGGGATGGAGCTTTTTTCGTTGCCGGTCCATCTCTGTGGAATAAACGCCCCTAATTATTAGGCAAGCCCCCTCACTGTCCCTCTTTAAAACTTGTCTTGAATCCCATTTTTATTCTTTGGCTTTCAACTCAGCATGAGACTGCACTGTTTTAGTGTTTTATTGTTTTTAATGTCACTAATAATGTATTGTTTTAATTTGTTTAATTGTTTTTACAACGTTTGTTTTTAGATAATTTACAGCACTTTGTGTGCAGCTGGGGTTGTTTTAAAGTGCTCTAAAAACAAAAAATAAAATGAATTGCATTGAGTTACCGTAACCAAGCAAATTTCATAAGCCGGTCCATTATATGTTAGCATTAATCTAGCAGGCTTTCATTCGATGAAATGATATGGTTTGGTTGAACATTTTGGTGTTTAAATGTTTGATTCTCATTTATGTCGGTTTTACAGTAAACGTCAACTGGGAGTGACAAAAAGCTTGAAACAAGCACACTTTGGCTCTTATTAGGAGAGCTGTGCGAGCACGTCTCCTTTATGTTTGTTGTACGATAGTCACACATTTCTTGACAGCAAGAGTGGGAACAACTGTTAAGTCTTTTAATAAGTCTGTGTGTTTTGATAAGTTTAAATGTGTTTAAAGTGTGTGTGTGTGTTGGGGGGGTAAAACTATTTTGTTATTTTTATATGGTCTCTATTGCAGATTTTCATCAATGACAGAGGAGGCCTGTGATAAATGGGGGTTCACTTTACAACCCTTCAAATAATTATGTTGAGATTTTACTCTGACAATACAAGTGCACCTTTGTTTTAAGGTGATCTGAGTAATGTGATGCTTGAAATAAAATGTCCTCCTCTGACTGAACTTCATCTTTTGTGGTAGCCTGATAACATCATATTGTTTCATAAGTGAATATATGGTCATGTATTCCGAGTCGCTGCAGTGTGTCACCTGTCTTCTTTTCCTCAGGGCCGCTGTGCACGAGAGAACTGCAAATACCTGCACCCTCCTCCGCACCTCAAAACCCAGCTGGAGATTAACGGCAGGAACAACCTGATCCAGCAGAAGGCCGCTGCCGCCATGTTGGCTCAACAGATGCAGTTCATGCTGCCCGGAGCGCAGCTGCAGCCCATCGTGAGTGGACCAATGTGCTACATTCTCAATTCTTAAAATTCAGCGGTACAGTGAACCCCCGTTTTTGACATGGGATACATTCCAGACCCACCTGCGATTAAGTACAAATTTTCAATTTAGAGAGACTATATATTTTTTATAGTTAAACCCCTCCCAGACGGTTTCAACACATTTAAACTTAAAAAAAAAAACACACTTTATAAAAGATTCCTTAGCACCTGTTCGCACTCATTTCCTATTGTCTAACATCACTTTGAAGACAGGGCAAGAAGACGAGCGATCGCACAGTTCTCCAAATAAGGTTTATTTGTGAATCCATTTGAAGTTTACTATAAAACTGACATCAATGAAAATAGAGCTAAACATGGTATATTAAACCACCAAAATGTTCAACCAAACATTATACAGTAATAACAAAAGTATGTGAAGATGTGGAACAACCTCAACAAAGAAACAAAAGAGTCAAACTCAATATATTTAAAAAGCTCAATAAATAAAAGGTTTTAAATAATGATGAAATTGTTAATTAAGAAAGTGCAAAATAGGTTGAAAAGTGCAAAATAGGTTGAAAATCATTCAGAAGATTTTGGTGGATGTATTTGAATAGAGAGTCTAAAAGGGAAATTTGGCAATATTATCTAGTAAAAAAAAGGCAGAAAATATCAGATTTATACTTCTCGCTGCTCCTTTTCATTAAAATTTTGTTTTCATGTAAACATCTTTTTTTATGTTATTTTTATTTATTTTTGTTTAAAACGTCTTCAAGCTTAATGCTAACATGTAATGGAAAATCCCATAAACGGGCTGATAGAAATGAGCAAAGATATTACAGTACTTCTCAACCTTCAAATAACTGCTCCTTTAACACACACAGGGAGCAGCATTTACATTGTGGCCCTAGTAAGTGAAGGTACCAATGAACAGTGTGTCATTTTGGTGACATTTGTTGTTTGGTCTTGTGCCATGAGATTGTTCTAATGTAAAATATGTGCGTGGGCTCAGTAAATGTTTGGAAACACTGATCTGATTAACAGCATTTTCTGAAACCCATAGACAACATTCCCCATGACGCCCTCCCTTGCAACCAGTCCCAGTATGCCGTTCAGTCCATACCTGAGTCACATGGGCCCGGGCATGGGCTTAATGCCTGACCTGCTCCCCAGTACTCCCTTACTAGTCCCTGGAAGTCCCACCGGCCTGACAGCCACAGGCAACGGCACGACCACGCCAAAGCACGCACGCACAGACAAGCTGGAGGTACGGCACGTACATCTTTTGTGTACCTTTTGTGTACGTCGAAAGGTAAACTCAGATCATGGCTCCCGCAGGTTTGTCGGGAATTCCAGCGTGGGAATTGCACGCGCGGGGAGAGCGACTGTCGCTACGCGCACCCTGTGGAGGCCGGCATGGTAGACTGCAACGAGAACTCAGTGATCGTTTGTATGGACTACGTGAAGGGGCGCTGCGGCCGGGACAAGTGCAAGTACTTCCACCCTCCTACCCACCTGCAGGCCAGGATCAAAGCTGGACACAACACAGCTTCTGCGGCCTTGGTGAGTTACACTTAACACCACAGGTAGGGAGGTAAATCCTACGTAGGTAGGTAGGTACAGTGGGTACGGAGGGTTTTCAGACCCCCGTAAATCTTTCACTCTTTGTTATATTGCAGCCATTTGTTAAAATCATTTAAGTTAATTTTTTTCCTCATTAATGTACACATAGCACTCCATATTGACAGGAAAAAAACATAATTGTTGAAATTTTCGCTGATTTATTAAAAAAGAAAAACTGGAATATCACACAGCCATAAGTATTCAGACCATTTGCTCAGTATTTAGTAGAAGCACCCTTTTGGGCTAATACAGCCATGAGTCTTTCTGGGAATGATGCAACAAGTTCGTCACACCTGGATTTGGGATCCTCTACCATTCCTCCTTGCAGATCCTCTCCAGTTCTGTCAGGTTGGATGGTGAACGTGGTTGGGCAGCCATTTTCAGGTCAAGTCAGGGCTTTGTCTGGGCCATTCAAAAACAGTCACAGAGTTGTTCTGAAGCCACTCCTTCGGTATTTTAGCTGTGTGCTTAGGGTCATTGTCTTTTTTTAAGGTGAACCTTCGGCCCAATCTGAGGTTCTGAGCACTCTGGAGAAGGTTTTCGTCCAAGAAATCCCTGTATTTGGCCGCATTCATCTTTTCTTCAATTGCAACCAGTCTCCCTGTCCCTGCAGCTGAAAAACACACCCACAGCATGATGCTGCCACCACCATGTTTCACTGTTGGGACTGTATTGGACAGGTGTTGAGGAGTGCCTGGTTTTCTCCACACATGCCACTTACAATTCAGGCCAACAATTTCTATCTTGGTATCATCACACCAGAGAATCCTATTCCTCACCATCTTGGAGTCCTTCGGGTGTTTCTTAGCAAACTCCATGCAGGCTTTCATGTGTCTTGCACTGAGAAGAGGCTTCCGTCAAGCTACTCTGCCAAAAAGCGCTGACTGTTGGAGGGCGGCAGTGAACTTTTAGAACTTTCTTCCATTTCCCGACTGCATCTCTGGAGCTCGGCCACAGTGATATTTAGGTTCTTCTGTACCTCTCTCACCAAGGCTCTTCTCCCCCAATTGCTCAGTTTGGCCAGACGGCCAGCTCTAGGAAGGGTTCTGATCGTCCCAAACATCTTCCATTTCAGGATTATGGAGGCTACTGTGCTCTTAGGAACCTTAATTGCAGCAGAATTTTTTTTATAACCTTGGCCAGATCTGCTCCTTGCCAAAATTCTGTCTCTGAGCTCTTTGGGCAGTTCCTTTGACCTCGTGATTCTCATTTGCTCTGAGATGCACTGTGAGCTGTAAGGTCTTATATAGACAGGTGTGTGGCTTTCCTAATCAAGTCCAATCAGTATAATCAAACACAGCTGGACTCCAATCAAGGTGTAGAACCATCTCAAGGATGATCAGAAGAAATGGACAGCACCCGAGTTAAATATATGAGTGTGACAGCAAAGGGTCTGAATACTTATGGCTATGTGATATTTCAGTTTTTCTTTTTTAATAAATCAGCAAAAATTTCAAAAATATTTTTTTTTCTGTCAATATAGGGTGTTGTATGTTCATTAATGAGGAAAAAAATGAACTTAAATTATTTTAACAAATGGCTGCAACATAACAAAGAGTGAAAAATTTAAGTAGGTGTGAAAACTTTCCGTACCCACTGTAGGTACGGTGGGAGGAGTAATTATGTGTACCCTTTGTAATTTCCAAAATTTCTGTAGAAATTAGTCACAAAAATGATGCTCATCTAAATCACAAGACGAAAAAAACAGTCTGCCTAAAAAACAGTCTGCCCAAAACTAATACCACACAAACAATTACAGTTGTGCCTTGAGATACGAGTGACCCGACTTATGATTTTTTTCGCGATACAAGCCGTCGCTCGGCCGTGTTTTTACTTTGATTTGTGAGCCTAAACTTGAGATACAAGCGCTGTATGGCGGCAGGTGGCTCCGCTCACTTCACAACAAGCAGCAGTTTGGCTGATATAATTAGTGAATATTTTTCAAAATGAAGCTTCAAGCTGTTGATAATGTTTACCACTACCTGTTGGAATTTACTGTCAAACTAACCACTGGTCGCCAGCCAATCGAGCAGTCGCACATACAGACAAACAACCACAAGTAAACTGTGCTGCCATAAAAAATATAACTGCAAAAAATATATATAAAATGTTTTTTTAATAAACTAATTTTAAAAAACATCCTAAGAAGAGGTGATTTTTTTTATTTATTTTTTTGATCCAAGTTTAACTGCTAGTAAATTTTAGCTCTTATTATATACCGCAACGCCCTCTGGTGGCGAGAAACACAAACATATGCAAGTCAAATTACAGGCATCTTTATCATCATGCATTTGCATCCATGACTCACTAAAACCATTATAAAGACATGAAATTATTATTAGTAGGCTCTATTTTTGAAAACATAATCATAACCAGGCAGTGTTTCTCAATGTTTATCGAGCCAATGTGCATATTTTACATTCACAACATTCAAGCTGTTTGTCACTCCGAATTGACGTTTACTGCAAAACTGAAACATAAAAAAATAAAAACTTTTCAACATTGTATATTTAAACAGCAAAAATGTTCAACCAAACCATTTAATTTTATCTCATGAAAGTCTGTTTGCTTTATGCTGTTTTATGTTCCACGGTCGGCGTGGTCAGGGTCATTCCGCGGCGGGCGTGCAGTTGCTGCCAAAGAGGCAGATGTTGGAGAAGAGCAACGGCAGCCTCGTCTTCAACCCCAACGTGTTCCACTACCAGCAGGCCCTGGCCAGCATGCAGCTACAACAGCCTGCCTTCATCTCCACTGGTGAGTAAGCGGGTACAACAGCAGAGGTTTCTCGAACAAGACAATTTTCAAAAGACCCCCTCAAATCCTAGCACCAATTAAACATAACTGCTATGTGTACCCTGAAGTGCCCTAGTAATTAAAAGGTTGCCTGTTTTAGAGAAACAAAGTCGTAAAGTTAATATAACAAATTCATTTTTTATTTTTTTTTTGAGAAACATTTTATGAGGATGAAGTTGTATTTTTTTTCAA
This sequence comes from Phycodurus eques, assembly GCF_024500275.1. Lineage (NCBI taxonomy): Eukaryota > Metazoa > Chordata > Actinopteri > Syngnathiformes > Syngnathidae > Phycodurus > Phycodurus eques. Next base: position 21,569,563 of record NC_084533.1, read on the forward strand.
GATTCTTTTTTTTGTTTTTCCAAGGAAAAAAAGTCCTCTGTACAAGAACAGAGACATTTTGTCTGGATAAAACATCATTATCTTTCGGGACTAGTCATATTTTTTAAAATAAAGTTATTATAACATTAAATTAAAGTTGTATTTTTCCAAGACAAAGTTATAATGTTACCAGAACAAATTCATGTTTTTACAGAGAAAAAAGCTGTCATGTTATGAGAATAGTCAGGGGTTTATTGAGGGGGGAAAATGTCATAATCTTCAAAAACAAAGATATCATTTGCGAGTTGATAATTCTGAATTCTAAAGTCATTGAAGTCGTAATGTAATAATAATGTTAATATTTTCTTCGAAAAAAATGTTGGAATGTTATGAGACTAAAATTGTGTTTTTTTTTTCAAGGAAAAAACTACTATTCACAAGAGAAAAGATTTTGCCAGGAATAAAAGGAGGTGTCTTATGAGAATATTCTTTTTTTTTTTTTAGAAAGTCGTTATATTATGACATTAAAGAAGAGAGTCATATTTTAACACGTGAATTTCAAAAATGAAATTTTATTCTCGTTAGTTTACTGTACAGCTTTCATTCCTGGCAAAATATGTCTTTATTGGCAAAAAAATATATATATATTCTTGAAAGAGTTGTAAATGCCATAGCAATTAAAAAGTTACCTATTTTCGAGAAAAAAGTTCTTAATTTTACAACAACAAATTCTGATTGATTGTTTTTTTTTTTTTTTTTTTTTTTAGGATAAAAAAATTTGCCTTGTCATGAAAAAGGTCATAATCTTTCCAAGAACAAAGACATATTTTGTCCAGGTGAAATGAAATGAAAGAATGTACGACTGATTCTGAAGTCCCTGGGCAGATTAGATTGACATGGCAACACACAGAGGCTAAATTTTGATAGGACGAAAAAAAAAAAAAACATGAACATCCATTTATACACACACTGGAAGAAGCAGTGAAGCCCAGTGAAATGCAACTAGATCAAAACAATAAATGACAAACAACAATTTCATGTAACCAATATTATGATTTAGTTTTGAATCTATTAATGTTTCATTAGATTTGTTTAATGTAAAGCTTACTGTAGGCCTGTTGTTTATTGATCATATGCTCTCTCCATGTTCATGTCCATTTTGAATACAATTGACAGATATCGCACTCTGATCACATTGTATGACTCCTTTGGCTATTTGTTGGGAAACTTGACAATTGCGTTTTTTATTTTGTTTGCGTGTTTGGCGATACTCGTCCGATTTCATCCTGCCGACGTGGCTTGACCTGTTGCCATGGTAACCATATCATTCCTGTCCCCCCCTTCCCATCCTCGTCCTCTTGACTGTTGTCTGACCCGCCTGAATAAAAGTTCCCATGATGCACGGCGCGCCCGCCTCCTCCTCCACTGTTTCTTCGGCCTCCAGCGCAGTCGCCAATGTTCCTTTCGCTGAATCCGCCACCTCCGATCAGGTTTGCCCTCATCTTGTCTTTTAACCAAGCTGTCTGGTATGGAAAGCCTTTGGAGCATTATTCCATATCCTTGATATCCAGCTTAAGGTCCGTGTACTAGTACACTCTTTGCCCTCTCCAGTAAGACAATTCAGCACTGCAGCCATGTCACTCTCTCTCTGCTCTATGTACAATGGACAATAGATATAACCATCATCACATGGCCGCTACATCAATGCCCCACATTCAACATGGCCGTCATGTAGGCACGGAAGGCACGTCTTTTGGAATTGGATCTAGTTATATTGTATATCTCTGACCCGGCAATACGTCAGTTCCATTCTCTGCCTGCATTGTGCCACGGCACCAGTAAACAGCAACGGACAATTCTAGAACTACCAGACTTTGTCAACGGCATTTTAAGTGACAAATGGAAACTATTTTTGGACACATTGTTCAGTCCCGATGGTCTGTTTTATCCGATAGCCGTGACATCGGGGTCAGTTTTATCAATGTTCCACTGTACTTGATATCCAATTTAAGGTCCAGGTACTAGTACTGTCTTTTCCCCCACTTGTCGAACAACTTGGCCATACTAGTAGGACAACTACATGCTACTAGTGCGTCATAACTGTTGGCTAATTAAAGACTGTGTGGTACCAGTACAACTAGTCCCATAATTAAATTATTCTTATTCTCACTCTCACCTGTCGTACTTGTAGCACCCAAATGTCAACTCATGCACTGTTTGGCCTCACTAGTCACATGTAGTTGTCCCACTAGTACACCAAAAGTAGTACATGGACATCGAGCTGGATATCAAGGATATCAAATAAATCCTGAAACAGCTTTCCATTCACTCACCGTTGTCATCGACATTGTTATTTTGTGTATTCGTGTTTGTGTGTGTATGTGTGTGGGAGTGCGTGCAGGTGTGCGTTGTGGTCACATTTCATCTTTCTACACTTGTCGGTGCATTTTGCATACGAGCAAATGAGCTCAAACGTTAATTGATGTCTTGCAGAATTTATTTTTGCTCACTTACAAATAAATTAAGTCTTCAATTTGTATGGTTGGTCATTAAGGCAGTGTTGCCCAACTGTTATTGAGCCATGGCACATATTTTACATGAGAAAAAAATCATCAAACAAAACCAAACAGAAATGTCACAAAATGTATACATATTAAAATAATGATGATCTCATCTTAATTTACATGCAAATTAACTTTCTGCTTGTGAAATGTGGGCGTGTTTAGCTGTTATTGTTTTGTATGAATGGCAACAAGTGGATACACAGGTTGATTGTACCTTCTTCAATCTAGTGGAAGAGCATTTCATTCTTCTCTCTGTCACTAACCGTTACACGCATCAATAGGCGAACAAAGATACATTATTTGCAGTAAAGAAATAATACTTTTCACCTATAATTGTTTTTTTAATTTGTACTTTAAACCGACAAATAACCAAATAAAACAATGATGAACCAACCCCCATTTTCTCTTGTGTCTCCCAGTAGACCCTTCTGAGCTGGTGACTTCCGATCCGTTGGCGCTCCCGTGTGTCCCCATGGACATGGAGGCTCACCTGTGTCCCGTGCCCAAACTGCTGATGGTGGCTCCCGTGGCCCTCGATTCAGTAAGCCTTTCTCCAAACATCACTTAAGATCCCTTAAAAAAATAATAAGAAATAAAAAGAAGACAAAAAATAAAAGACAAACGTGTGCCTCGCCAACTGCACGCCAAGTTTGAAGGCTGTGCTTAAGAGACGCCACCTTCTTCTCAGCCATACAGTACATACCAACACCTTAAAAGTGCAGCATACGTGCATGCTGAGCCAATGAGAACTAGAGTGGGCTAACCCCATTTTTTTGTCATTTGGTAGGAGAGTGATTTAAAGTTGTATGGCTGCGATATATATATATATATTTTTTTTTTTTTTTACAGAAATGTTTGTTTTCCTCAGATTTTGTCATTTTGCCAAATATAATAATTTTGGACTTGGATCATATTGGATATTCATATTGCTTGCACTTTTATGCACAATTGAAGTACTGTCCTCCTCTTCAGTTTCATAGATTGGATCCCAATCAGAATCATTTAGGTTGCCTAAAAGAAAAACAAACAAACTAGGATTAGAAAAAAAGAAATGTGCAATAGTGATCTAAGTCCAAACATCCATTAAATCTGCCAATATTTCATGAAAGATGGTAAATAAAATTCACATACACTACATACAATGACACAAGCTACAGAACTACTTACTTTCTAACAATCTATGAACCTCACTTTTCGAGATGTGGAAATGGGAGTTGCCCCAGTGTTACACTGATGTGTCCGGAAAAGCGCGGGTGCAAAAATGGACCGACCTTCTATATGTGGGTGAAGCCTGGTGTAATGGGTGCATCCATCTCAGAAATTGGAGTTTGCCAGTGTTGCAGTGATGAATCTGGAAAAGTGCTGAGAGCAATAAGGGACTGTTTTGAGCAATAAGGGACTGTTTCGAAATTGGAACTTAACCTTGATTTGGATGCAGTATTCATGACACAAATGGAGTTGGCCCATTCTGGTTCTCAGTGGCTCGACTTGTAAAATGTAAGACATGCACAAACAGAAAACTAAACCCCCTTTATGAGTTGGACTCATCTTAGAGGGCAGCCCAACTGTTTGACTGTTCAGAAGCAATGAAATGAAGACCAGTCGAAAGACAGATTTGTGGCAGACGTGCTTTGTGGTCACGACGTGTTTACAGATGGCCTTTCATGTAAAACCTTTCACTATTAACTTGTGTTACATTTGGTTGGTCTTACTGTGTTGAGTTGGTTGTGATTTCTGTTTGAGCTGCTCAGCTGCAGACTTCAACACAAACACAAAAGTCCAATAAGGAACATACAGTCACCTGCCATATTGTTTAAAAAAACTACAAAAGTACATTCGATAGGTGAAAATTCATAATATGGAGAGACCATATAAAAATGAATAAATCACAAATAAACAAACCTCTGCTGTATAAAAATACAGAACAGAGAATAATTAGAGGATGATATCAACAGAACAGTTTTCGTTATAGAAATAACTACAGTAGTTTCATTCACTCATCATCGTCGTCATCAAAATGAGGGCAGGTGCACAAATGATGTTTTTACTGTTCTTCTTTTTACACTTGAACACCAGTTAAGAATGTTCAAATGTTACTTCAAACATTGCCTGGACAGTCTGACCAGTTTGAGTGGATGAACTCAATTTCCATGATTCCTATGGGAAAACTACATTTAAAAAAACTTCCACTGTAGTTATGTACAGTACAGTAAAAGAAAATAATACTAATAAAAAGCCATTTACAGAAAGATTTTAATGTGTTTAATTAAGAGTATATTTACTATATACGCAACGGTAGAAGTAAAATAATGTTTCCGGAAGGATTTAGGAATAATGTAACCATAATTAACTGAATAGACGGGTGGAATTCTGACAGTTATTTTCATTTGAGTCACTGTGTTAAATTTTTTTCTTGATTGTGGGAAAAAAAAAAAAAAAACATGGTGTTAGCTTCTAGAAGCTTCATTTTGGTCTTAAGCCACAAGTAATATGATGATGATGACGACGTTAGAGTGTCACAATGATTGAAGACATTTCATTCGGGCCAAAGTCTGCTGTTATATGCAAAGGAGCTGCACCATTTTACGCAATGCTGGATTATAATGTACACATGGACTTTTTAAACATCATTTGTGTCATTTTCATTATGTTTTGAAGCCTTTTAGGTTGAATGTTTGACACTATAAAATTCCTGTTTTACGGCTCTTGAAGGGCAGTCTAAACTTTAAATGTTCCGATTGTTTTGTGACAGTCCAAAGTTGGCAGACTGTAAATATGCCAGCCGCAGATAGTCAGAAGTTAACAAAGGAATTGTTTTAGGTTTTTGGTTGTTTTCTGTGTAAATTGTGTGTTGCGAATCCCTTCTATAGAAATTCAAATGTGCCTATTTCAAATTCCCTCAATGTCCTTACACTTTGTTTAATTTTGTGTATTAATGATTATATTTGTGAACACATTGCTGGTGTTGTGACTTACTCTCTGAGGCAGCTGTGCTGTCTTATTTGTCAGTGTGGTAGCGACAGTGAATTGTGTGAAATAAGTACCGGTATTTGCTTAGTTGGTGCTGAAGATTTTACACTCTGTACAGGAGTCATTTTAATAAATCACGTCACGGTTTTGTCAATTATACAATGCTCAGATGCTAAATGTGACCATATAAAATATAACTATGGCGTCATGGATTAATTTATCGTGATGGATTAATTTAACATGAACTCTCTTAGCTAGCATACTCTACAAAGGAGTATTGGGGCGCAAAGATGACTTTTTTTCTAGAAAATAGTGGGCTTTATTCTCATAAAACTACAAATTTAGTCCGAAAGTACATTTATTTTTATCTCAAAAGGGTGTTTTTTTCTTAATTCACGTATAATTACGACTTTTCTCTAAAGAATGTACAACTATATTCTTGTAATATTACTTTTATCTCAAAAATATATTAATCTTTTTCTCCAAAGATATTCTACCTATCCACTTCATAATATTACGACTTTAATCTAAAATAAATATACAACTTCTTTCCCGAAAACATGTATGAGCTTATTCCGGTAATATTACCACTTTAATCTAAATAATGTAAGTTTTTTTGTAAATATATACAACTAATTTGTTGTAACATTACGACTTTTCATCTTGAAAACATTAAAAAAAATTCCCAGAAAAAGATACACCTGTATTTTTGCAATAATACAACTTTAATCTCTGCAACATATAACTTTCCCTCAAACAGATTACAATTTTAATCTTGAAAACATTTGACATTGTTCTCGAAAATATAAACAACTTAATTGCAAAATTACAACTTTTTATCTACATATAAATATACAACTTCCTTCTTGGAAAAATATTAAACTTTATTCTTGGAAAAATCTACAACTTTATTCTCATAATACAGTATTACCAGTTTAATCTTGAAAATATACAACTTTTCTCTCTAAAATATACAACTTAATTCTCAAAATATTACGACTTAAATCTAAAAAATATTACTTTTGATCTTGATAATATATAACTCAAATTTCAGTGTAATTATTGTTTTTTCTTTTCAGTGTGGTTGCCTAAAATTCTGTCATCGTATTTTTAGACATATAAAAATATGTTGAATTCCAAAAGATTTTAAAAGTCTGTATCCCAAAGTGCCCCAAAAAATGAAAAGTACATATCAGCGTGTTATCACTTTTTATTTGAACCACTTAAAATGTGACTGTATCATCTTTAGCACAAATTAAAACAAATACATTGTTTGCCTGTTGTACTGCAATTCTAAGGTCGGCTACTTCAAGGAATCTAAGCCACGGGGTGTTATTCTCTCAGTTAATATGATGAATACTTAGAATGTGGAGACAAGTGTTATTTTGTTCAACCTTCCCTCTTAAACATGAGTTTTGTCCACCCAAGAAGAGAAACACACATCCCATTAGTCCAGCCTTAGTTTCCTCATAATGCTTTTTGGATTTTTATTTTTTTTTTTTAACTGCTGTCTATGAAAATCTGAGTATTTATTCCATATCCTTGATATTTTAAGGTCCATGTACTAGTACGGTCTCTGTCCTCACTAGTGAGACAAATCAACACACTCGTACAACTAGGGCACACTAGTAGGACAATTTACTTACGAGTAAAAGTTTTTTCCACTACTAGTGTGACACGGGACGAGTGTGGTGTAAAACTCAAGTACAGCACACCAAACCATCGGAATAAATGGAAAATTATTTTAATAATTACTTTAAGATCAATTGTGACAGATCACTTCAAAGCCAAGGTACAGAGCAGTCAACTTCATACTCGATGATGTGGCTTTGAAGATTGACAAAATGATGCAATGCTTCATAATCCACAGATAGCAGGTCAGGAATCCTCAAACGTCATTATTCTTAATCCATGATTCGCAAAGAGCAGAACGGGGCAAACGGAAAACTCACACTTGGTTCATCGTGCAACAGAATCCCCAGCCGCCACAGGCACCCGGAAAAAGACTAGTAGGGGTAAAAGTCAAAAACAGAAGGCTGATCCAACAGCCACAGAAACAAGCAACCTTGAGCCGTCAGAATTCTCGTTCGAGTTCCGAAAGCAGAAGGCTGGACAAACAGCCAACAGGAACAGAGAAACTTGATCTGGTGGAACTCCGTCGTGGACGGGAAGCGAGTAGATTCACGGGGTAGCGCTGTCGCATCTTGCACGAATGACCGTCGGACACTCTGACACTAATTGGATCATCAACAAAGCCTTAAATAGGGAGATGTAGCTGACTGTGGCATCACACTGTGATTGGCTAACAGATTGGCTGTCTGTCATGGCAGACTGTGACATAGTGGGCTACTTTTGGCCTACTAGTGTGCAATTAAACCTTAGAAGTAAACTTCTGTGCTGCACTAGTAACACTACTAGGCCTAACGAATAGGCAAGTGTCACCCACTCGTAACCTGGAGTGTCCACTCGTAGTTTGGCCTCACTAATAACATGTAGTTGTCCTACTAGTACGCCGAAGTGATCCTACTAGTGAGAATAAAGAGTGTTCTAGTTCATGGAAGGATATGAAATAAATACTCAAACATTAAAACCTTTCCTCGTTTTTTTTTTTTTTTTTTTAAATCAGCCAACAGTGAAAAAGCTTGTGTGTCATTCTGAGGTGTGAAAACTGATAGGTGCTGTTTGCAGAACTAAAGCGGGGTACACACATACCAATTTTTCACATCTTAACCAATTTCTTTAAACGCGACAAGGAAAAGAATCAGTGGATTTGCGTGATTCACATTAGGATTTGTGATCGTAAATATTGAACAGGTTTAACATTTACGAATGTGATTATGATGGGATGGGAACATACCCCACACCACTGGATAATCGCTTTGGATAATCTTTGAGAGACATCAGATAATTGGGCGTTGGCTGACTTTGATCAGAAAATGGTCAAATTAGGCCCGATTATCGGTATGTGTGTACCCCGCTTTAGTCCTTCTGTCTCAAACAAAAAGGACCATATCTCTTCTTCACTGTAAAAACATACTGTAGGTATAACGATGAATTAATCATTTTGTTTTATTTGAGAGGGAAAAGACGGCATGAAAATACAAACATCTTTATTCATAGTTGATAGCAACAAGAAATGTGTATAATATAAAATATTTGACATTTTTACACAATGGTGGAGTCATTGTTGATGCTAATAGTTGCTATGGCAACAAATGACAACATGACTACATTTCTAGTATCCTCATTATAAAGCGAGTGTGACACATCATTAATTTATTCAAAAAAAAAGGGGAATGTTCATACCGAATTATGAAAATATCCAAAGGTCCTTTGGGAAGATCAGGTGTTGATTTAGTCCACCTTATGTTATTTGTTTAAATCCTTGTACTGTACATGGTGTTTTGGGATTAAAACTATGGAAGTATAGCTGTGCCATCAGAGTTTAAATTCAGTGTCAAAACATTTTTAAATTTGTTGTCCAAAATTCTTAAATGGAATTTCTTTGTTTTAACCATCAAATCTCTAACACAATTTTGTTTTTAGTAAAAAAAAAAAAAATTCTGTGTCAAAAATTTAGTTTCGAGAATTCAAAATTCTGTCAAAAACGCAAATTTCAGTGTTGAAACTTCAGTCTTTTTTTAAACTGACTGTCAAGCACTGATTTTTCTTCCCAACTAATTTCGAACAGATTTATTTATTTTTTTTACCACAAAGATATCTGACTTATCTGACTTGCTTTACCATTTAAAAAAATCTGTGGCGGTTGAGTTAAAAAAAATTTCAAAATTCAGTGTCAAAATGTTAAAATTCAGTGTCAAACATTCAAAGTTCAATGTCAAAAATTCTAAATTCAGGGAAGAAAATTCTGTGTCAAATTATGTAATTTTCTAAAACTAAATATGTAACACTAATTGAAAATTTCTAACATTGTTGTTTTTTTTTAATCATCAAATTTCTTACAGAATTTTTACCATCCAAAAATTCAGTTCTTTTTTTTTAACCATCAAAAATATTTAATGTCAAGATTTTTGTTTAAAAAATTGAGGGTTATCTTTTAAACTGAAATGTTTACGCTACATTTTTTTGACGGTAAAAAAAATCCTGGGTTAGAAATTTCATGGTAAAATGCAGTGTTGTAAATTGAAATTCTAACTCTAATGGCACAGCTATATTTCCATATTAACCAACTGATTTGTGTGTCTAAAGTAATGGTCTATAAGGGAGATAATGGGGCTTTTGGACTGAGTTTTTCATGGGTTTTTTTATTTTGTTTTTTTTAAAACTCATACAAGAGTTGCAACAGAAAGTCCACAAGTCTCCTCTTTGTGGGGGGGAGGAGTCCAGCTGCTGACAAATGTCCAGCCTCTACGAATGTGTAACACCTCGTTTGCACTTATGTACATATTATAGAACTAAGTATAAATACTCCCGAAAATGTTTATTTTGAATACATTTAGATGAAAATAATTTCATAGACTGTCCAACCAGTAAATTGTTAATAGTATGACTACTGTATGTCTATTATTTGAGGACAGTGTAATGCTATTGCTTCATGTCCGTTTTATTTGTTTCTGCTTATGAAATGCTTGTTTTTTTTTAAAGAAGCTGTTTTATTTGAGTATAGTCCTGCACTGATGTCAGATAATCTGGAGGAATAGCAAAATGGAACTGCTTGTGTAAAAATATGATAAAAAATTAAGTAAGAAGGCATCGCAGCCAATCACTAACCTATGCTAAGGCAGTAGTGATGTCATAATTACAGTAAATATTTGTATGGAAAGCACTTGTAGGCCATAGATATAAAACATTCCAATTAAAAACAATAAGCACGGCAGTAATCGAGTGTCACGCCCTTTTCTTTAGTGTCCTGCTTATGAAATGAACTCCATGCATCCATCCATCCATTTTCTGAGCCGCTTCTCCTCACTAGCGTCGCGGGCGTGCTGGAGCTTTTTCGTCCACCGTGCCGCTTGAAATGAACTCGTTCTATAAAAATATTACTAAAAATGATATACAGGGCGGGCCAAATGTAGACTGATGCAGATCGAGATTTGTGTCATACTTTGTGTCATACTGTTCTGGAGCGGTTTGAGGAATGTTGCGTTGTTCATGGAGCACATCTTGAGCACTTATGAGACTAAATTATGCTAAAAAAAATTTATATTAACTAATACATATTTGGCGGCACCGTGGCGACTGGTTAGAGCGTCAGCCTCATAGTTCTGAGGACCCGGGTTCAATCCCCGGCCTCCGCCTGTGTGGAGTTTGCATGTTCTCCCCGTGCCTGCGTGGGTTTTCTCCGGGCACTCCGGTTTCCTCCCACATCCCAAAAGCATGCATTAATTGGAGACTCTAAATTGCCCGTAGGTATGACTGTGAGTGCGAATGGTTGTTTGTTTCTATGTGCCCTGCAATTGGCTGGCAACCAGTTCAGGGTGTACCCCGCCTCCTGCCCGATGACAGCTGGGATAGGCTCCAGCATGCCCGCGACCCTAGTGAGGAGAAGCGGCTCAGAAAATGGATGGATGGATAATACATATTAATGTAATAAAATGTTTTAGCTCTGTAAAATCCATACCTACTGGTGTAAGCCTACTTGTCCACTGTCCTTGGTTTATGACGTAATTCCGTTCTATGGCGACAACATAACCTAATTTTGTAGTTTATTCTGTATCCTATCACCAACCTATGCTAATGCAAAAGTAAAGACATAATTAGTGAAAATTTGTGACACTCGGAAACATTTCTAACCAATAAACTAGCCAGCAAACAAGTTCATTGCGCGCAGGGCTATGAGCTAAGGGCCCTGACAGACAACTATTTACTCATACTGTATCAATAACAACAGCACTGCTTTAGACACTGCAACAACAATGTACTGGGAATGCCCCACGTAGCTCCCCTTACTAGTTGTTGTTGGCTGGTGGCTAGTTGGGGGCCCCTGAGAGACTGCTGATATTTGGCCTTATCAACGACACGACCAGAAACCACTGTAGATACTGCAATGACACGTTGGGATTCAGGAATCCCCCTAATGGGGCCCCCTCCTAGCAATCTTGTTGTCAAACACATCACCAACAAAATGAAACCAACCTATAACTCAGTTATGAAGTACAGTTGTCCCTTGTACACTTCACTGAATCACAGAGTTTTAAGTCGTATGACATCTAATTTTACAACGCAGATTTGTCGCTATACCTCTGGATTTTGCGTTGATAATTTTTCCACATGTGCATTTCAGTCGCTTTATTGAACAATTGGTAACAAAATAAACAAACTGGCGCTCACCCAGAGGCACTGAACACGCAGACTAGCTAATGCGTTGGTCAGTTAATAGTCAGCCAACGCTATACTCTCATTCGCTGACTCCCACTCACCAGTCCGGGCCCTGCCTTTTAAAACCACACGCAACATACATACAAAGTCACAGATACTACAGTGTAGAATGTGAGGATGGTGAACGCAAGTGGACAATATTACTTGTCTTACTACCCTTAAGCTCAAGACAGAAATTAGAAAAACACGTAAATCAAATCAAGGCACTACTCTATATATAAATAATATAATAAATACATGGTCGCTACGTTGCAGTTTCGTCTACTTTGCAGGTTTTTCTCGACGCCTCTGGAACGTAAACCCGCATGATAAACAAGGGACTCCTATATATCTATATCATCCTGTTTTTTTTTGTTTTTTGTTTTTTTCTTGGGGGGGGGGGGCGGGGCTCCATTAAAGTTGTTTCCTTGTTACCTTTATTCCAAAACTGAATTTTCTTCTGTGTTGTATCCCCACTGACAAAGCCGTAGATTTGTTTTTGTCGTGATATTGCTGCAGCATTTGTATGCTGCAGGTTTGGACGTGTACTCTCTGCTCTTTATTTTTGCTCTTCCAGCTTGCCCATGTTGTTGCCATCGTGCAGATCCCAGCTCTATTGAGTCATCCTGATGACTAGTTTCACAACCCTCCAACTCTTTAATATGAACTCTAGTGCACGCGGGGGGTATGAAAGCCGTTTGAGCATGTATTCACTATCCTACTAAGACAAATCAGCGCAATAATAGAATTAATGTTTTGCCACTACTAGTGCCACTTTTGGACTAGTACACAATTAAACCTTAAATAGTAGGCATATGTCATGCACTATTACCTTCCTGGAACTGACAAGTAGCATTAGTTACATGTAGTTGTCCTACTAGTGTACAGAAATGAGTAGAAGGCAGTAGTAGCAAAAAACATGACTAATTAGAAAAAGTTGTTCTACTAGTGCGTTGAATTGTCTTGCTAGTTTTAAAGACGTTTGAGCAGTTATTCAATGTCCTTTGTCAGGTTAAGGTCCATGTACTAGTAGACCAAAAGTGGCACTACGAGTGAGAGAAATTTAACTAGTAAAATAGACATTCTACAAATGTGCTAACTTGTTTCACAAATAAGGACAAAGCACATACTAGTACACCTTCAGCTAGCTATGAAGGATATAGAATAAATTCTCAAACGGCTTTCTGGAAAGCTTAAGGTCCTTGTACTAGTATGCTCTTTGTCCTCACCAGTAGGACAACTTTGGCCTATTAGAAGGACTACATGTTACTAGTGAGGCAACAACTGCATACTTCTAGTACTACTAGTGAGTTTATAAAAATTCTACCACTCAGCATCTAGCGCTTCGCTAGTAGTGCACAGATGTCAACTAGTGCACAGTTTTGCCTCACTAGTCAACATGCAGTTGTTCTACTAGTATGCCAAAGTTGTCCTACTTGTGTGGACAGTAGTAAAAATTTTACTAGTAAGACACAGTCTTTCTAGTAGTGCACAGAACTACAGTATGTGTGCCATTATGACGCTAATATGATTTTCTGTCCATGTTTTGCATTTAATTCGATACTCCTTTCTAAAACAAGTGTATGTAAAACATGAAAGAAAAGTCAAAAAATGTAGTTGGAGAGTTTCAGGATAAGCCATATAATGATAAACTCAATCACAAGTGACTGCTTTGTAGTGTTTTGTTTCTTTTTTTGTTGTGTTTTGTATGTGCCGTGCTGCTTGCCAATTATTCATTTGGCATGTATAGTTATTACTATGAGTAAGGTACAGTGCCTATTATTCTGCTATTTCTGTTTGACCTTTAATAAAATCATTGTGATCTCACTTATTTTGTATCCTTGCTATTAATTTCTGACTGATAATTTATATGTCTTCAGCAGGTTACACACATACTAATAATCAGCCCGAGTGCCCCCTTCCGCCTGATGCTGGGATGTCTCTAAAAGATTATCCTGAGGGATTATTCTGCGGTGCAAGGTGTGTTAAGAATGATTTTTACTCCCCGGTCTTTTGGAAAATGGTTGTGGTCAACTATCATAACTGGTAAACCTGTTCAATATTTAAAATCACAATCGTTAAGGTGAATCATGTAAATTAAATGACTAATGAATGGTTGCTGGATATGCACCATGCGATTTGATGGCGACCAGTCCAGTCCGACTTCTTCCCACATTTCCAAAATAAAAAATTGAAACTAACTGAAAACCCCAAATTGTCTGATGGGCGTGAATGTTGTTTATACGTGCAATGTAAATGACTGCCGACCAGTCCAAATTCCATCCATCCACCATCCATTTTCTGAGCCACTTCTCCTCACTAGGGTCGCGGGCGTGCTGGAGCCTACCCCAGCTATCATCGGGCAGGAGGGAGGGGGGGGGGGGGTACACCCAGAACTGGATGCCAGCCAATTGCAGGGCACATACAAACAAACAACCCGCACTCACATTCACACCTCGGGAAATTTAGAGTTGTCAATTAACCTACCATGCAGGTTTTTGGGATGTGGGAGGAAACCGGAGTGCCCAGAGAAAACCCACGCAGGCACGGGCAGAACATGCAAACTCCACACAGGCGGGGCCGGGGATTGAACCCCGGACCTCAGAACTTTCAAGGGCCGCTATGACTTTGAAACCATAGAAATGTTTAATCACCTCAAATTATTACATATATACAACAACTTGATGGATAACTAGTTTTTGAAATCAGATTTGTTCAACTATTGATCAAGTTACTGTAAAAAGGGGTTTGGTAACAAAACAAAAATGCTTTCAATATCTCAATCCTATTCCTCATTACATATGACGATTTTAAAATTCAGTACAGATGTTGGTAAGAATCATGGAAGCTGACGCAAATGATTTGCTTTCATGGGCCGCATCAAATGATTTGGCGGCCCCAGATCTGGCCCCCGAGCCTTGAGTTTGAAGTATCAAACTGCTAAAAGAATAATAATAATAATAATAATAAAATAAAATCAATCAATCAATCAAAAATATCCTTAAGCGTCGCTGTGAGAGTAAAAGCTTGTTCGTCTCGATGTGCCCTGCGGTTGGCTGGCGACCAGTCGAGGGTGTACCCCGCCTCCCTCCCTCGCAGAGTCAGCAGGGATAGGCTCCAGCTCACCCGCCGACCTAATGAGGATAAACGCTGTAGAAAATGGATAGATTTCTGATGTAAACCCGGTGTGTCGTCGAGTGACTCCTGGAGCCGCCGTGTTAGCTGATCCGCTGGCTGGCTGCACGTCGGTAGCACACACGGAGTCCGTCCGAAGGTGGAAGCCGGGCAGCCCCGGAAACAGAAGCAGGCCACGGCCGTTCGGACGGATACACCAGAGCAAGGGACGCCGCCGGCGCGCTGTTTGTGTCCGAATTGGCACGGCTAAATAGAATGTGGTACACGGCGTGTGTCACTCGACGATACGTTCCCCGACAGCGCCTCTTCTTAACCGGGTCGGACCCTTGAGCAGCTCGGGAATGGGACCGCGAAGATTTAGCCACCGTCGAGCTAGCTAACAGGCGGAGTGGAGTGGACGGATAGCAACTTTTTTTTCTTACTCTCAAGAGTTTTTCTTAACCTAAACCGGGGACAATTATGAGTGCTCGAATAGTTAATGTGAGCGAATAGACGTCGTTTTTATCGTTGTCTCGGCCTCGCTTTGGAGAAAGGAGAGGGGGGGAAAGGCCTGTTAAATGTTTCGAGGAGCCGCGAAGCTAATCCGTTAGCCGCTCTAAATTCGCTCCTCGTCCGTCCACCACAAATGAAGGAGTACAAAGTGGTCGTGCTGGGCAGCGGCGGCGTCGGCAAGTCGGCGCTGACCGTCCAGTTCGTCACCGGCACCTTCATCGAGAAGTACGACCCCACCATCGAGGACTTTTACAGGAAGGAGATCGAGGTGGACTCGTCGCCGTCTGTGCTGGAGATCCTGGACACAGCGGGCACCGAGCAGTTCGCCTCCATGAGAGACTTGTACATCAAGAACGGCCAGGGATTCATCCTGGTCTACAGCTTGGTAAACCAGCAATCTTTCCAGGTAAGTACAAACAACTTTTGTACGACAACTTACCTTCAGTTTAAGTCAGATACGGTGAGACCGCTGTTAATCATGAGGGATACGTTCCAGGCCCACCCCGTGTGCGATATAGAGAGACTATAGAAACATGTAGAAATTGACACGGTAGAGCTACCCATCAGAAGTACTAAATTGCCACAACAAATGAAAAATACATCACATTAACGCATTTTTATTTGAACCATTATGAATTTGACTATACAGTGAACCTCCGTTTATTGTGGGGGATGCATTCCAGACCCACCCAGAGGTGAAAATGCGTGATACAAAGAGACCATAGAAAAACTCGAGTCGTTTTATCTCCCTCACATGTTTTTAAACACGTTTAATAAAATTAACATTAAAATGTAATTTACAACAAACAGTTAAAATGCACTTAGACTTATTAAAACACACTTTTAAAAGTTTTTCCTAGCGCCTGTTCTCGCTCTTTTGCTTTCAAGAAATGGGAGGGTAATGTATAACATCATTTTGAGGAAATGAAAAGACTGGTAAAATTCCAAAATAAGAGGTAAAGCGTGCTTGCTTCAGGCTGTCTATTTGTCACTCCCTGTTGAAGTTTACGGTAGAACTGACACAAACCCCCACTTATTCATTTTTTTTTTTTTAATCCAATCCCCCGCATATTTGTTCTTTTGCCAGATTTTCTTTCCCCATGGCACTCAAAATAGGATTTAGGAAACGCTTTGTATTGTGGGTTGTGTCCGACATTTTGGGGGCTAAGAAAATGTAAAAACAGGCTTTGACGTCGCGTGACATCGTCACGTCGTGAACGACGTGTTTAAAATGTGAGAAAGAAGAGAATTTAAAGAGGAAAAAACAGATCACCGGAGGCTTGCACCGTGCAAAAATACACATTTTAAATGGTTTCCAAACCATGGCTGGCTGACTAGGTTGCGGACAAATACAAATGAAGCACTTCTCATATGTAGCAGTGCCCGCATTTTAAATGTAAAAAATTGCCAACGATCAGGATTATTTAATCATGGCAGCCAAAATCACGATCACAATTAAAATTTGATTGTTTTCTTTAAAAACCCGTAAAAATCAATCACTTTAAACTTTACGATATACTGGGGGCTGGAACAATGAACAGCGATAAAGTTTACATTTACGAAAGTTTAAGGTTTCTATTTTTGGGGGCTTCGGGGTCAATTACAGTTTTTCACTGTTTGCTGTACTAATATGTTCATGTTTGTTCTACCATTTGGCTACATGTTGCTCGTTTGTATTATAAATAGATTATTATTATTTTTTTTTTTTATATAACCCCATTCATTTTTATTCCCTCTTCCTTCAGGACATTCGACCCATGCGTGACCAAATAGTCAGAGTGAAGCGCTTTGAGAAGGTGCCGCTAATCCTGGTGGGCAATAAGGTGGACCTGGAGTCAGAGCGTGAGGTGGCGGGCTCGGATGGTCGGGCCCTGGCTCAGGAGTGGGGCTGCCCCTTCATCGAGACCTCGGCCAAGAGCAAGACGATGGTGGATGAGCTGTTCGCTGAGATCGTGCGGCAGATGAACTATTCCACACTGCCGGAGAAGCAGGAGCAGTGCTGCACTGCCTGCGTGGTACAGTGACCAAGAGGTACGGATAATTTGCTGATCACGAATACATCCCCACAGCTTGGTGGAGGAGTGGTTAGCACTCACAGTTATGAGGTTCGGGGTCCCAGTCTTGGCTTCAATCTTCCTATGGGAAGTTTGGATGTTCTCCCCATGCATGTGTGGGTTACTCTAGCTTCCTCCTAGGGCTGCACAATTATAGCTAAAATAATAATCACAACTTTTTTTGACAATATTGTAATCAAGATTATTCCTCATGTTAGGTAAAAATATAAATTTTTATTGCACTACTTTTTAACAAACAATATGCAAGAATCTCGTGTTATGTGAGTCCCTTATCTGAGACACAAAAATGAGCAGGGACGCATAAATTTAAATGAGGCTGCGTCCGAGGACGCAATGCTATGGGTTAAAGTATACCAGTGAAGTGCTGGATTTTTATTTATTTATTTATTTATTTTAATTTGACAAGACAGGGCTGTAGAGTGCGACTAATTTGGTCGCCTATGCAACCTACCTTCAGAATGATAAGGCTAGAAATAAAGAGAGGGTCCACATGTACGCTCAGCCATTTGAGTAAGCAATGCGACCTATTAGCAGACACATGAAACCTATATTGTCTCTAAACCAATCGGAAATAGTGAAGGGCAGGACAGGACCATCCCACCTTCCCTCTGATTGGCCGTATTTAAGCGTACGTGCGCACGCTCGTGCGTGCTTCTCAAAAGCAGGCACTAGCGTAGTAAGCGTCCTCAAAACTAAGTTTTCTGACAGCGAGCCGGTAGCTGCACAGTTACAGAAAGTTGAGCGGCTTAAATAGGATTCGTTCCAAAGTTCCATCGTCACCGCGACGATGTGGGAACATTTTGGATTTAAGCTAGATGAACACGGCCATCCCGCTAACACCAACGAGCTGGTATGTCGAGTTTGTTTGAAGTCACAACGACAAGCACACAAATAAAAATCTCAAAGTGACAAAATCGCTTTTAGACACAACCATCCCACCAAATTTCTTCAGATGGGGGAAAAAAAACATGATGGGACATTTCCTGTATCCCGTCAGCTTGCAGTTATGGAACACTTTGCCCAACAATGCAAATGGAAACATGACAGCGTATGTGGTGCACGTGTGGTCACCTTCTATACGGCATAGCGGACTCACTTGTAAGAGGTGCAGCCATTGAACATGTTGACAAAGCTACTAATTTCTGTGCTGTTATTAATGTTGCTGTACTTTGAACTTTTTCTTAACCAACTGGAAACTGGATTGGTAGTATATTGCCGGTTTAGGCATTAATGCCTGTTTATACCTCTGTGCTAAATTTTTTTGTTCAGTGCAATTTTTGTGAACAGAGCCTTACTGTATCTGTATTTCGTAATGATAAGTTGCAGGGACTCATTGTTCCAGGGCTGTGACTCATTGTTTCTAGACATGTGCATCCTGGGACTCACATAGTTTTAAGTGTAAAATGATCTATGAATTTGTAACAGTGTTCAAAATGAATCTTTAAATTAGAAGAAATTATAGATCATTTAAAAAAATAAATTATCCCAAAAAAATTCTACTTTAGTAAGGGATAACTGAATAAATGTGCTATTACAAAGTGCAATCATGAATTGCAACTTAATGGAAGCAAATACAGTTAATGCATAGAAGGCCATATAACATTAGACTGCAAGCACAGACATTTCATTTGAAAATCCACGACAATATAGGGAATCGTCAAGGACTGTATGTCTCCGTTGTTCTGCTTGACCATTGGTCAGTCGTGCACGGTTACAAACTTGACAGTTGTAATTTCCCTCTCTTTTTACTTCTGGCATTTTTTTAAATTTTTTGTTTATTACCGTACATTACATTTTACCATCCAACAGCTTGTCTTGCAACTAATTTCATTTAAATGTAGCCTGTAACACAATCCTTTTCAGTTCTTAAATAAATACAGAAATGCACAGGTGCCCTTTGCTCGTTTGCATGTATTAACTCTAGAATTGCCACAGTTATCCAAGTAAGGGTTGGGAATTTTATGAGCCATTCGCAGTTTTCATAGTACAGGTTTGTGTGTACTTAAACTTCCATCCATTTTCTGAGCCGCTTCTCCTCACTAGGGTCGCGGGCGTGCTGGAGCCTATCCCAGCTGTCATCCGGCAGGAGGCGGGGTACACCCTGAACTGGTTGTAAGAGTTATACTCAGACCACTGGATTCAAAGTCCAGAGTGCTAACCATTACACCATGGAACCCAGCATGTACTTAAACTTGCGTGGCTTAATCTTACCACCATATGCTACTGACAGGGTTAGCCAGGTAGGCTCCACGGCGCACGGACAGAGGAGGGCCAGGCCAGTCCTCCTCCACTGCGGCTTGGTGAAGCACGGTTGGCTCGCAGCTCAGAGTTGATCATCCATTTTGGAGTGCATAATTTGCGGTTGGCTTTAGTGTTGTCATCCGTGTTGACCTAAAAGTCATCACATGGCTGACAAGGCTGAAAAGGATATGTCAGGCTGCTAAAGTGGTATTGGTATTGGAACATTTTTACTGACATACAGTATCAGATACTACTATCAGTATCACTGCATCCGTAATTGTAGATTAACTGAAAACTCTACTATTTAGGGTCTTCTTCTTTTCCCTTCAGCTTGTCCCTTTAGGGGTCACCACAGCGTGTCATCCTTTTCCATGCAAGCCTATCTCCTGCATCCTTCTCTCTAACACCAACTGCCCTCATGTCTTCCCTCATTACATCCATCAACCTTCTTTTTGATCTTCCTCTAGCTCTCTTGCCTGGCAGCTCCATCCTCATCATCCTTCAACCAATATACTCACTATCTCTCCTCTGGATTTGTCCAAACCATTGAAGTCTGCTTTCTCCAACTTTGTCTCCAAAACATCTAACATTGGCTGTCCTTCTGATGAGCTAATTTCTAATCCTATCCAACCTGGTCACTCCCAAAGAGAACCTCAACATCTTCATTTCCACCCCCTCCAGCGCTGTTTCCTATTGTCTCTTCAGTGGCACTGTCTCTAATCCATACATCATTGCTGGCCTCACTACTGTCCTATAAACTTTGCCCTTCATCCTAGCAGAGACTCTTCGGTCGCATAACACACCTTACACCTTCCGCCACCCGTTCCAACCTGCTTGGACTTGTTTCTTCACTTCCTTACCGCACTCACCATTGCTCTGGACTGTTGACCCAAAGTATTTCAAGTCCTCCACCCTCTCTATCTCTTCTCCCTCCACCCATCTCATAACACATATATTCTGTGTTACTTCAGATAATCTTCAATCCTCTCCTTTCCAGTGCATGTCTCCACCTTTTTAACTGTTCCTCCACCTGCTCCCTGCTTTCACTGCAGATCGCAATGTCATCTGCGAACATATGGTCCATGGCGATTTCAGTCTAACTTCATCTGTCAGCCTATTCATCATTACTGCAAACAGGAAGGGGCTCAGAGCTGATCCCTAATGTAGTCCCACCTCCTCCGTCACACCTACCACACACCTCACCACTGTTCTGCTGCCCTTATACATGTCCTGTATTATTCTAACATAGTTCTCTACCACTCCAGACTTCCGCATGCAGTACCACAGTTCCTCTCTAGGTACTCTGTCATAGGCTTTCTCTTGATCTACAAAGACACAATGTAGGTCCTTCTGACCTCTGTACTTCAACACGTCAAGCCAAATAATGCACCTGTAGTACTCTTTCTAGGCATGAAACCATACTGTTCCTTAGAAATACATCTGTCCTGAGTCTAGCCTCCACTACTCTTTCCCATAACTTCATTGTTTGGCTCCTCAACTTTATTCCTCTTTAGTTGTTCTGTCTTTATTTATTTATGTATCTATGTATTTATTTAGTCCTATTCTTCTTTATAGCTCTGGCCTGACTAAATCTCCTTGGCCCCAAGATGCCACAAGATGGTGCTAAAGCAATATTTTTATATTAGACATGGCTATTTCGTGAATGCTAAACTGAATATGTGGGAATTCACTTTATACGGATGGTCCCCTGCCGTTATTATACTGATTCATAAACTGAGTAGAAAGCTGAAAATTGGATGACTGCGTGGTGTTGCAATGCAACATCTTGTGTATGACTGACAAGGGATTTAGTGAAAAGGATGAGTGGGTGGCGACATTTAAGATGGATGTTTTAAAGGGGCCAGCCATAAATGATGCAAATTTGCGGTTAGAGCTAAAGAGCAAGGCAGATGGTACAAAGAGGAAAATGCCACATCCTGAATCAGAATTTATGTTCCACAACAGGAAGTTAGCATGACATTATCACAGAGCAGTGGCCATCTGTTTTCTGAAACCAAAGCGCAGCGACTTTCAATTTCAATACAGTGGAACCCCAGGTTACGAACAACCTATTTTACGACGTCCAATATTTTCGTAGAAAAATGACCCCTATTTACGTACTATTTTCCATTTACAAATGGTCTTGGTATAGCTGAACGGAAGGATCGATGTGCTTTTTCTTGTGCTGTGTAGCGATCATTGACTCAATGCATTGCTGTAAGCTGAAAACTAGGTGTCTGTTCTGCGGCTAATGTCTGGTACATGCACAAGGATTTTTCAAATCTTTAAGATTATTTATCTGTGACAGACCCCACACATAAAGATGAAAGATCTGGCAATTAACAGTTTTGGTCATATTGTGTGCAGTGTGCTCCGACAATATCAAAACAGGACACCACCGCCGAACTCGAAATCTCACGTAATCTCACAAAACGGAAGAAAAGAGAAACATTTCTGGTGTTGCACCAATGTTTGAAAAATACTTCTAATAAATACAAATTATACTTTTAAAGTCACCTGCCAAGAGACGACGAATGTAAATTAGCTTTATGCTAACTACGGCACATATACACAAAAATTGCACTGGTGGTCATTCATGTGCATTGTCCCTTTTAAATAATTCAAACAAACAGTGCAAAATATCAATTAATGTTCAATTCTGTGTTGTTTTTTTTTTTACTGTCGGTATATGGTGGGAAGATTGCTTTCTTGACGTGCGGCAAAAAACTTGAACTTCTTGATGCAACTGGGGTTCTTCAGTTTTATTGACAATCACTGGTCCTGCTTTGCATGTCTTTGCCTCTGAGGGGCAGTGTGATACACGCAACGAGAAACACATTTGCAGTAACAAGGAAAGTCGGAGAAGTCACGATCGAAAATTTTTATTATAACTCGTTTTTCTCAGAGTTTGAACGATATATGCCAGAGGGTTATATTGCCTGTTTGTATGCGTTTATAGAGCATTTGTGTACCAATAATTACAATTTTGAGAGTACCACGAGTTCAATTCTAATTTTAGTTAGCTTGTCAGTTGTGTTTTTCATTCATTGTATGTTAGCTTTGAGCTAGCGATTTTTGTGAACAAAACGACGAAAGAAATGAAGGCAGTGATGTATTTAATAGGTGTAATTCTTTTGTTATGAGAGTTTAGTTTTACAGTGAACTTAAACTGGAGTGTTAATAAATGACTCTAAGCAAGCAACATCCACTCTTACTCCATGTTACTATGCTAGCACCTGAGCAACCTGTTGTGATCATGTGAGCTCTGCCTGCAGTCCGGGCGCTGCTGGATAGAAATGCTAGGCGGAAGTTCCGCCCACGCACATTTACCCAATCACAGATGCGAGCAGTAGCCATAGTTTTTTAAATGAACCAGCAGAGAAGTGCAATGGACGATGTGAACGTTTTCTAAACAAGTAAACAAAAGGCTAAACAGTCAGAATGGCTCCTACGAAAAGGGAAACTGCTGAAGGGGAAAAAATGCATATATTCTTTATCCTCTGTGAAGAACGCCTAATATTACTGCTGCCTACTGAGGAGTGGCCATTGATGTATGTCTCTATTATCCTGCCCTCAGGTGGTCAAGCTGCGCACACCAGAAGGAGCAGCACAATAGCCATTGAATTGAAGGACAAAAGTGGCAAAAACAGTTTTTCTTTTAATTCTATTTAGGTCCTTACTTTATGGTTTTATAAAGTACAGTTTTACAGAGTACTGTTTCTTTTATTAAAAAAACATTAGTACAATTTTTTTTGGGGGGAGGCTGCTACGGATTAATGGTAGTTCCATTGATTCCAATGGGCGAAGATGATGTAAACTTGTTAAAACACTTTTTACAGTACATGTACAGTGATGCCCTGAGATTCGAGTTCATCCTGTGTCTCAAAACACTTGTATCCTACATGTGTTTAAAACATGTGAGAGCGGTAAAACCTTTTTTTTTTTTTTTATTTATTGATAAGGTCTTTCTATGGCATGGATTTTCACATATCGTGGGCAGCCTGTTTGTACTCAGATGTTGTTTGTTTTTGTCCACTTTCCAGATGCAGCGTTTGTCTGGATAAACAGGAGGGTGGGGGGTGGAGACAATTTGAGACCATCCCCACCACACAACATGGCTGCCCTGCTAACGTTGAAGGTTCTTGAGCGTCTTAACGCATCTGAAAGCTGATATGTCGCTCCTATTTTTTATATCCTTACTGTTAACGGGATGTTTCTAATGCCACTTTAAGAGCCTTGAAAGGGACAAGAAGAGACTTGACACGGAGGAAAGTACTCTTGAATTTCATTCGTCCCCCCCCCTCCCACCCTCGTTTTAGTGAGATGTCTCCCTCAAGTGTAAGAAACAACACAAGTGTTTGTGAGGATGCAGCTCCTTTTTAAAGCTGCTTTAATCACAGTTATATACTTTAGTATGACTTGTATTACATCACTATGGAAAGCCGTTGGGGCATTTATTCCAACGCCTTGATATCCATCTTAAGGTCTGTGTGCTAGTCCAATCTTTATCCTCACTACTAAGATAATTTAGCACACTAGTAGAAGAACTAGGGTGCATTATTAAAACAACCAGTGTTGTACCTGAACAAGTTCAGCGAATGAAAGTTCATTAACTCGTTTATACAAACATGAACTGAACATAGTGTGTTTTTCTGCTTGATGGACGTTTTTGAGAACGCGGTCAAACTGGCGTCTCTTAACGGTTTTTAAACGGCAGTTCATTTTTATTTCATAGTGCCAGTTTCCCTTAAGCAGCGCAGCATTACAGGCTTTATAGTAGCGATGAAATGTACAGACCAATTTACATGCAAGTTAAGCCATCACACGTCACATGACTCAGCCAATGAAATCTGCATTTCAGGCAGTGATCCCAGACTGCACGCAAAGTTCAGAAAATGACAGATAAAGGAAGAGAATATATGGAACAAATGCCCCCCACCTCCCCAAAAATAAAAAAATAAATAAAATGGAACGGCCAGCCAGTTCAGGGTGTACCCCGCCTCTTGCCCGAAGATAGCTGGGATGGGCTCCAGCACGCCTGCGACCCTAGTGAGGATAAGCGGAACAGAAGATGAATGGAACGGCCAGTCATTTTTGGTAAGAGCACTTATTAAAAGCAAACATAACCTCTAAAACTGTTCAATTAAGTTTGTTGTCGAAATGTAAAACTGAAAAGGGGAAAATCAGTTTTTTCGTTTAAATTTTTTTGAAGTGAGCTATGAACTACTTCGTTTTTGGAGTGGTGAACTTGTTTCAAAAATGTTTTACTTTGAACTGAAGTAGTTCATTTTAGAATTTGTGAACTGAACTTTCCCAACATTGAGAACAACTGTCTTGCTACTTTTCAACTTTCCTGTACACGAGTAGCACAACCTTGGCCAATTAGTAGGACAACGACATGTTATTCGTATGGAAAAACTGTGTGCTAGTTTAAATCTGCATGCTACTGGAACTACTAGTGAAGCACTAACTCATAGAATTTTGTCACTGGTAATACTAGTAGCATGTATTATGTATGTACAGTAGTTGGCCTGTTTTGTTTGTTTTTTACAACTAGTGCCACTTTTGGCCAACTAGTACGCAACTAAACCTTACTAGTAAACTACTCTGCTGCACTAGTAACAATCTAGGCCCAGTGGAAGGTAGTAATGGAAAAAACATTACTATTAAAACAGTTGTTCGACAAAAAAAAAAAAAAGTATTGGGGAAAACATTGGTAAGGCAATTGTTCTCCAAGTGTGCTAAAGTGCCTTAGTCGTGAGGGCAAAGAGTGTACTAGTACGTGAACATTAAGATGGATATAATGGATATCAAATAAATGTTCAAAAAGGGTTTCCATATATCACTGTTTTTTTTGGAGTTTGAACAAGGATTTCATATTATGGAAACATTTTTAATTTTAAGCATGCACACTTAAGTTGTTCTTCCAGTACACTGCTCATTTTATTTTGGGACTTTTTTTTTTTTTTTTTTTTTTGGTCGTTTCAGGAAATGTTGACAGGACGTTTGACAGTATGGAACAAACTTATTTTTTTATTTTTTTGCAGTAAAGGCCATTGTTAAATCTTCAAATCTGCATGCTCAAAATTGAAAATGTTTTATGCAGTCTTGAGATGATTAAAAAAAGAGCCATGTTCCTGTATTAAAGCTTGAATTCTACGGCGCGCCTCGGATACATAAGCGCACGGATCACGTCGACGACCATCTTCGTTTGCTTTTCTCCCAACGTCTTTGAGGCGGGAGATGGATTGCGAAAGGACCAAAGCAAGCACACACTTCATGCAGATTTTGTTTTCATCATTTAAACATGGGGATTTTTGTTGTTGTTGTTCATTCAATAACTCCAGCTGCAACATGTTAAGCAGATTTAACATTGCTTTCTGTATTCTTTTTTTGTTTTAAATAGTATATTTATTAAAAACTAATGATGTGAGTAGCCAGTTTTAAACATTTAATTTTATACTAGTTTTCTGCTTTGGTGACATCAGGCTACAAGCTATATTGTGTTTTTTTGTTTGTTTGTTTTTTAACTAGGCTGAGAATTTAACAGAGACTTAAAAAAAAAAAAAAAAATCATTTCTGGTGTATCCCAGTGTCTTGCTTCTTTTCCCACGAACAGACATTTTCATCTGGTAATAAATGCATTACACAGTCTGCTTACATCCTCAAACAGTAACAGTGACATACAGTTCAAATAACTCAAAACAGGGCAGCACGGTGACTTGTGGTTTGGACAGCAACCTCGTAGTTAAGAGGTGCTGGGTTCAAATCTAGGCTCAGGCCTTCCTTCCCAGGGTGTATGGGCCTGACGAGTAAGAATTTAGCGCACTAGTAGAACGACTGGGTCTTGCTAGTGCAGTTTTTTTTTATTTGTTTTGTAACCACTGCCAGTACTGCTTTTGGCCTACTAGTATACAATTAAACCTCACTGTATACTCGCGGCGGCAAGACTGGTTAGAGCGTCTGCCTCACAGTTCTGAGGACCGGGGTTTAGTTTGCCTGTGTGGAGTTTGCATGTTCTCCCCATACCTGCGTGGGTTTTCTCCTGGCACTCCGGTTTCCTCCCACATCCCAAAAACATACATGGTAGGTTAATTGAATACTCTAAATTGCCCGTCGGTGTGAATGTGAGTGCGAATGGCTGTTTGTTTATATGTGCCCTGCGATTGGCTGGCAACCAGTTCAGGGTGTACCCCGCCTCCTGCCCGATGATAGCTGGGATAGGCTCCAGCACTCCCGCAACCCTTGTGAGGATAAGCGGCTCAGAAAATGGATGGATGGATGTATACTCGCAGCACTAGTAACACTACTAGGCTGACATGCTTACAAATGTCCAGTGGAAGGTCAGTGTATTAATATGCTCTTTATTTTCATAGCAGGACAACTTTGACATTCTAGTAGTTTAACCACGTTACGAGTGAGGCACATCTGCACTAATACTACTGGTGATGTGCCAGATGTTAATTAGCAGAATTTTATGCCACTAGCAGCATGCATGTCGTTAACTCATGCAGTTTTACCTCACTCGTAATATATAAGTTGTCCTACTATGACAAAGTTAGCCTACTGGTGAGGACAAAGTGTACTACTACACATGACCCCTACATTAAGCTGACTATCATTGGTATCGAATTATTAAAAGCTATTTGAGCATTTATTCAATATACTTGAAGCAGACTACTAGTGAGGGACATGTACCTACTAGTTTGAGCCTAGTAGTGTTAATCATACAGCACAGTAGTTTACTAGTAAAGTGTATTTGCATACTCCAAGTTGGCCAAGAAAGACACTTGTAGTGGAAATAATGTTACTATTAAAATGGTATTTCTACTCGATGGCCCAAGTTGTTCTACTAGTGTGCTGAATTGTATTACTAGTGAGGACAAAGAGCATAGGAACGAGTATTTGGACCTTGAACTGGTTCGTGACATGCTTACTAGTGTTACTAATACAGCACAGTAGTTTATGAGTAAGGTTTAAATGTATAAAAGTCGGCTCAAAGTGGCACTTATAGTAGAATACATTTTACGAGTAAGACACGTTTGTTATAGTCCATCCTAAGTGTTCTACTAGTGCACTGAATTGTCTTACTAGTGAGGACAAAAAGTTTACCATTAAGGTGGATAAAAAGCATATTGAATAAATGCTAAATGTTGCAGTTCCGCCTACGACCGTAAGAGGCAGCATATTATTTTCATAGCAGTGCTGTGACGCCACACGGAATATCCGGAAGTGCCTGTCAGATGTCCGTGGTGCGATGTCTGCTTCGGTGATACTGTTGACAGTTTAAAGTACTTAGAAAAAGTGTTGAAATTATAACATACGCGTGAGCAGCGATGAAGACCGTGTTTGTCACTGTGGGCACAACGAGCTTTGACGACCTCATTGAGGAAATTACGTCCGCCAAGGCTGTTAACGTGAGTTAAAGTCGCTTGTAGACCAAATAACTGCAGCGCAAATTAACTTTTCTTAGTATGGTGGCCAACTGGTTAGAACGTCAGCCTCACAGTTCTGAGGAGTGGGGTTCAATCCCCGGCCCCGCCTGTGTGGAGTTTGCATGTTCTCCTGCGTGGGTTGTCTCCGTGCACTCCCACATCCCAAAAACATGCATGAATTGGAGACTCTAAATTGCCCGCAGGTGTGAATGTGAATGTGAATGTGTTTGTTTATATGTGCCCTGCGATTGGCTGGCAACCAGTTCAGGGTGTAACCCGCCTCCTTCCCGGTGATAGCTGGGATAGGCTCCAGCACGCCCGCGACCCTAGTGAGGAGAAGCAGCTCAGAAAATGGATGGATGGATGTAATGAAATTACTTAACACACACCGAAACGTTAGAGCATGATTCGACAGAACGCTGGTACAACCACTAGCACTAACATAACGTTTTGTTGCCTGCTTGCGAGCCGTGTCGTATTAAAAGTATGTGAACATACCTCAAGCAAGCCTTAAGTGAACGTATTCTCCCGAGCACCAGTGAGCACCAGTACACGTTTTTCCCCATTTTGTTCTTATAATACACGCGTTGCGATGTCGTTTAAGTTGACAAGATGAAGCCCAGTGATTTTAAAAGATGAAATGCAGGGGTATCGGAATACAAGATTTTATTGCAGTAGTCTGACATAGTACAATCGTGAAAGACCAAATTTGTCTTGTAGTCTGATGCACGCATTACGTGTTGTCTGTCTCAGACGTGTTGTCTGTCCCACACCGCCGACATGTTTTTTAAAATAACTTTATTGGTTGTCAGATATTTACAGTACTATGTCAAAAGACATGCGACAAGGCTAAAAATAAACTAGCTTTTGAATTCAAATGTACTGTACACGATGGCGACGCGGAGTAAATGTCTTTTGCGGAGCTGATCAATGACGTCATTGACCGGATCGGCGAATTATGACATTTCAGACGATCAGCGTACGATCGGTATCCGACGGTATAAAGTCTAAGGAAAACACACTACCAACGTCACTGTTCTCACCGGGTCGTCAGGTATGTTTATCACCGCTCATATTTTTTATTGATTGTACATTGGAAAAAATGCAACATCAAACCGGTAACGTTTAGTGTCCGGCAATACTCCATCATGAATAACTTGGTCATACTAGCAATGTAGCAGCCTTGGCGTGCCGTGCACGGTAACGTTAGTGATCTGGGGGCGTTTCTTTGGGCAGAGATGTGAAGGGGCAGGTAGTGAAGTGAAGCTGCATTTGAAATCTTGTCAGCAGTTTAAAAACTGCAAAATCCACATTTAAGTTCAATATCCATTACAATACTTCCCTTCACTGGGACTAAAATAGTACTTCCTCCTCCACTTTTGAGTTAAATGTGTTTTGGTCACTGACATATACTGGATACAGCAAACCCTTGCTATTTGCGTGGTTTAGGGACCATGCCCTGCCGCGAATACCAAAAATCCATGAGGAATCGATGCTCCACCCCTAAAAAGGATTGTAATTGCCTACAGATGCTACATGATTGTGACAAAGCATTTTTTTTCTATTAGACAAGACTATTTCCTAAATGAAGCTCATCCCTTCAATATGCCACAAGGTGGCGCCAAATCAGTCATTTTACAGTAAAAATTGCTTTAGTGAATTTGCTAATGCCAATATGCTACTTACTATATGGTGGTTCCTTGTTTTCCAAATGATTAAACCAGGGTTTATTATTATGACACCAGGCATTAAATCATCGTGGCTATGAGCGTTTGGTTCTCCAGGTGGGAAGAGGATCGGTTTTCCCGGATCCTGAAAACTTTCCACATGTCAACCTGGAGGTTTTTCGCTTCAAAGACTCCATAGCGAAGGACATGGAGCAGGCAGACCTCATCATCAGCCATGCGGGCAAGTAGACACTTATGCTCATTTTCTGTCCAAAATAGTTTTACCCAGAGAGTTTCACACAGAATTCCAAATTTGCAGCAAATAATGTAGGTCTGTAGACAACCGCCATCAGGGGGCCTTAAGCAAAATTTGAGTTTGGGGCCCTCTAATTCTGCCAATAATACTGGTCATTAATTGTTAAAATTCCCCTTGAAGGGTAATAAGGAGTCAGAATCAGAATAATCTCTATTTGCCAAGTATGTCCAAAAAACACACAAGCAATTTGTCTCCGGTAGTTGGAGCCGCTCTAGTACGACAACAGACAGTCAATTGGCAGAGAACACGTTTGAGACATAAAGACATTGAGACAAAACAGTCACTGAGCAATAAAGGGTTGCTAGTTATCTGGTCATGCCGGTACAATTATTATTTATTTGTTTTTTTACAATTGTCCAAAAAGAGGCTGAGTCCTCCAGCACTTAGAGCAGTTTGAATTACTAATATAGCAATAGTCCGGTGCAATGACCATTGTGCAAAGGGCGCCGAGACTTCAAGGAGTGTATGCAGTTTAAAGTGACTAGTAGCGCGATAATCTGGGACAATGTTGATTGTGCAAATGGTGCAAATACTCCTCAGGTCAGTGTGCAAGTGGGGCAGATGCTACTCTGGCATGAGTGGCCAGTATCGGTCAACAACAGATATGCAAATAGTGCAGCGTGGCGAGACTACTACAGTGAGTGCACGAGTATGTATAATTGGCCCGACAGAAATGTGACAACAAACGCAAGACAAAAAAAAAAAAGTGTAATACATTTTTTAAAATGACATAACAAATAGGGCTGGGTGATTAATCAAAATTTAAGCGTGATTTCGATTTTGGCTTCTCACAATCATAAAAACGTTAGAGTCGAAGAAAAACGATTAATGTGCCTCCGCACCGGTTGTGTATGCAAGTTCCTGCGTTGTAATCGCACCCTGTGTTAGTTGTAGCAAGCGTGTGACGCATGTTCTTCTGCCCTCCCTGAGCGTTTATTGACACCCCAGTTAGAGTTTACTGTATACCTAAACAGACAACAAAAATAATTACATCGAATATTTAAATACAAGTCACACGTCGTTTTAGAAATCGCCAGTTTAAGCTATCAGTCAATGGAAAAACCTATTGACGGATGCTAACATTAGCATTAGATCACAGGAGGGATTTACCTTCAAACGAGTATTTACACACAAATGCTAGAGTAACATATACAGACAGACAATATCACAAAAATACTCACAGGCATATATTCTTCCTACTCTGTGAAAAGCGAGTTTAATAAAGTTTTATTGTGACTTTCTTCTTCTACTCTTTTTGGCATCCTATAATATGCAAGTCCATGCTTGCATCGCACCACACTGCCCCCATGAGGCCAAGGCACGTACAGCAGGAAAAGCAGTTAACGGTCATGGCTTCGTATAAAAAGAGACACGCTTTTTTTCCCCCTTGAGTGTCTGACATTAAATCAAACTGAATTTTTCCTGTTTTAGGTCAGTTAAGATTACAGACGTTATTTTTGTTTGCTAAAGGCCAGAATATTGAGAGAATGATTTTTTTTTTTTAAACAAATGTGTGTATGTAATAGACAATACAGTCACCCCAGTTGTGCCAATGTTTTTAGCCATGGTTGTGTTTATTTTTATTTATTGTTTTTTAATATCACTCAAAATAATCGTGATCATTACTCTTTCCATAATCGCCCAGCTCTAACAACAGGAGCAGACTGGGGTTGATTTACACAACATGCCAAGTGATAAAGCACCAAGTGGGATACTGAAAATCGGTACCAGCGTGATGAATCTGACTGTGATTTTGCGTATACGCTTAACTTGTGCGGAGAGTGAGAATATTCTATGAATTTATTAGTAAATAAAGCCCAATATTCTGTGGGTCTTCAAAAATCAGTCAAAACGCTGTGAAACGGCAAGCAGTACTGGGAACTTTTTGAAAACGGATGGGGATTATTCCAGTTTATTCCTATTGATTCTCATAGAACGTTTCCAACTTTGAAAACTCAGAGCCCCTGTGATGACCAATCCAGGGCGTACACCACCTTAGGCTCTATTTCCAACTTTACAGACCTGTCCATACTTTCTGCTGTATTTTTTTATTTTTTTTTAATGAACACAGACTCCATTAAAACATGGGTGACAAGACATTAAATGAACACCAGAAATTGCCGGTGGACTTCTTGACACAGAGAGGAATGTGGATCTTGTTTCTTTCAGGGGCCGGAAGCTGCTTGGAGGCGCTGGGCGCCGGCAAAGCACTGCTGGTGGTGGTCAATGACAAGTTGATGGACAACCACCAACTGGAACTGGCCAGACAGCTGCACATGGAGTCGCACTTGCTCTACTGCACTTGCCCGTATGTAATATAGAGTAGCGAAGGAGTTCTCGAGGTGGTTCCTATTTTACAGAAAACGTTTGTCAAGTCACAATAACAAATGAATACTATTTTGTTAAAAAAAAAAAGTTGTAATGTAATAAGAATAACGTTTTTTTCAAGAAAAATAATTGGCATCTTTACAAGAACAAAGACATACGGTGGTGCCTGGAGATACGAGTTTAATTTGTGCAGTGACCATGCTTGTAACTAAAAATATTATCTCAAATCATCTTTCCCCATTGTAATAAATGTAAATGCCATTGATCAGTTCCAGCCTCCCCCCAAAAAGATTAATTTTGTAATGTGTTTTTTTAATAAGACAAATAGCACGATATAAATACTATAATATTGTACTTTGTAAAAGCGTGGTATTAACATGATTAAATAGAATTTAAAGAATTAAAACAGTTTATCCAGTATGATTAATTCGTTGCGAATCCTTCCGGTGTGCATGACTTGGCCACCGGGAGCAGTATAATACAGTCATGCAGACAAACAAAGAAGAGTTTCACAACTAATGTAAAAAAGTCATTAAGCTGCAGCAATATTAGTCCTTTTTTGCAGAGGATAAAGAACATATGACTGTGAGTATTATATTGTCAGCAGGTGTTGATGCACTGTTTGTGTTCAAATATTTGTTGCTTAAAGGGTTATAACACCACCACATAGATGATTTCTGAGGTGTTTTGCATTGTTTCTTAGCATTAAGCTAAGTAAACTTTCCTTAGACAAAGCTATGTGGTTGTTTTAAATACATAATTTGTAATTTTCTCAGTTTTATGTGTTTATTTTGACAGTGAACTTCAACTGCAAGGGGCAATAAACAGTTTGAAGCCTCTTTTTAGAAGACTTGTTCACTTTCTGCCATACTGCTGGTTTTTGTGAAGTGAATCAAGTTGAGTTCACTGCCACCGTACAGTGCTCATATCACAAATTTTCGCTCACAAGTCAAAGCAAAAAAAATCTTTTGTTAGGTCCCTCGGATCTCAAGCCACAACTGTATTTAGTCAGGATAAAAATAGTATTTTGGAAAGAAAATACACATTTAGTTGTAAAAAAAAAAAAAAAAAACGAAAATGTGACTGAATTCCTGCAATAATACACTTTTTTTTCACCCTGAAAAATGACCTCTTACTTTATTATTGGAGGAGTACAGTAATTAGTTTATTATATTTGTTTCATTGGTCCCATATGCAGGTTTTAACTTGATGAATGGTGCTGAATTATAATTTGTTGCAAATTATTTTGCGGAGCTCCAAGCTCCGGCTAACTGACCCTCAGTTTGAGAACCCCTGTCCAGATTATGCAGGTTCATGAGTGTGAAGCTTAGTGAGAGTCTTGTTTTTTTGTTCTCGTCTCTCAGCACGCTGACAGAAACGCTGAGGAGCATGGACCTCTCTGTCCTTCGGCCTTTTGTGCCTGGTCAGCCACAGAAGTTTGCAAACTTTATGGACAAAGCTCTTGGACTCCAGTGAAACTGACCTAACCGTGGGACTAATTTATATAATGATCTCCCCCCCCCCCACACACACACACACACTGAGTTTCTCCACCCACGACATGTTCTGCTCGACTGTGTGAAGATCCAGAGCCACTTTCAAGGGACAGCCAGACTGTGCTGCACTGTCTGGAACACTATCTTGCAGAAGCACATACAGTACATACTGTATCTAACAGGTGCGAGAGTATCATGTCAAAGCCAAAAGGTAAGCATCGGTGCAGTGAGTTTTATTTGATACACACGTATTAGTATTGGCTGGCAGCGTTAGCTTCTGATAACCAGCGCATACTCGATTGCTTGTTGAAGTTGTTCTCTGGATAGTTTGATGAAAGCATGCCACAGACATTTTATTAAGACACCTGGGAACGGTTTTCAGTTGTGGAAAAAAAAAGAGGTCTCCTTTAATAAAGCACCATTATGTCTAATCTCCTATCTTCAGCAGGGAACAGGAAGTTTTATCAATGTGGTCCACCATCCTACAGTATGTATGTGTGCCAAAGTGCACTTTTCAGGATGTTTTGTCTACGCTTTGTCAAAGTCACCTCAGGCTTGTATGCTTTGTAAACCTCACTACAATAAGGACAATAAAGAATCATGTTCATTTATCACTTTCTCCGGCTCACATATATACAGGGAACCCCCGTTTATTGTGGGGGATGTGTTCCAGACCCATCCATGTGAGGTAAAAATCTACAATTATATATATGTGTGTATGTGTATATGTGTGTGTGTGTGTGTGTGTGTGTGTGTGTGCGTATATATATATATATATATATATATATATATATATATAGCACCTGTTCTCACTCTCGCTGTCAAGTAATGAGAGACTAACGTTTAGCATCACTTTGAGGAAACAAAAAGACTCTTACATGCACAGTTTACTGTAAAACTGACACATAAAACACAAGAATTAAACATTGTGTATTTAAACACCAAAACTTTCAAACAAACCATAGAATGATGAAAGTCTGCTAGCTTAATGCTAACATATAATGCGATCCATAGACAGGCTAACAGACATTAGCATCGATGTTATGGTAATTCTGAAACCTTCAAACAACTGATACGTGAACATGAAATCATAACACATGGTATGGTAAATGAAATGGTAATATGAAATAAATATTAAAAAATTAATATATATATAAATAAATATGAACTGGAAACACAACAGATATAAATAATATTTACAAAAATCCATCCATCCATCCATCATTCATCCAAATCATATCATTCTAACCAAAGTCCGCTAGCTTAATGCTACCATATGATGCGAAACACCGTAGATGTACTAATGTACAATGCACTAATAGATGTTACGGTCATTCTAACTCTTCAAACGATTGCTGCTTAACACACGAACTAGCAGCATAAACAAACTAAGCATACAATAATACTCTTCTCTAAGACCTTCTCTGCCTCTTCTTCTTGCCTTTAATTACACTGCCCCTCTTCCATTCGAGGTTAGTGCAGCGTGTCGTGGTGGCACAACTCTAAATTCAGGACTTACCTGTATCATGTAAAACCCATTAAAAAAATGATGGTTTAAAAATCCTCAATACAGCCGGGGTTCACTTATTACTATTATAAAAATATGAGATTACAGCTTGCAATCACAATGAATATGTTGTTGTGATGATCCTAGCGTCACAATTGTGCAACTCAAAGGCAGGTTAGATGCACTATTTGCACAGTAACCCGATAGTCAAGTCAAGGTTACACACACATTCACATGCATACACAACTCTATTAAACTGGAGGTCCACACCTGTTGGTACCCAATATACTCGGGACTAAATCTTTCCAATTGTTATGAGGAATTTTACAGTATCACCCATGATTATTGCTCGGATCGAGTATATATTTACATTAATGGCATTTAATCAAATAAAACTAATACAACAAGTTTGGAATCGAGTGCAGTATGAGGCAGCTTTGGTTTCTAATAACTCAATTTCGTTCTCTACTGCTAAGCAGGGTACGCATATCCTGATTTTTAACATCGTAACCAAAATTTCAAATGTGAGAGATTAACGAGCATTAGCTGACTTTAAAGGGGCCATATTTTGCCAAACCAACTCTTTCGAGTATTTGGGATGTAATATTGGCCCTATGGAGCCTCAGTAAACATATGAAATCTGAATTTAAATTGTCCACGCATTCCTGAGTTGTTTTTCTGCCGCGAGGCCTGAAATCAGGTCATTCGAATTTCTCGAGCTTATCTACGTCACATTTCCGCCTTCCCTTTCCGCTCCCGAGCAAGCGCTGTCAACATAACAAACACGTGTGCTCTCACAAGTGGGTCTTCTACATGGAGGCAACAAATCAGAGGAAAGGGGCGGTCTTAGTCAAATATGGACAAAGCATATACAAAACTGGGTCAAACAGAAGTAGCTGTCAAGAGGGGCCTTTTCTGGACCCTCGAATGACAAAACCAAGGTTTTGTTTTTTTTAAATGAAATCCAAAAGTCAATGTTAGAGTGTCACTCTATGGAGGTCTAAATAGCCAAAATACAGGACATTTAATTGCAAAGGGGATGCTCAAATTTCATCTAATTATTGGCTAGCATTCCGTTTCACATCACAATCTGCAAGTATTTACAATTGTAAATATTGAACAGGTTTATGATTGCCGGCCTTAACGGTTTTCCAAGTAGATCAGGGAGGAAAATTCACACTTGACACACCCCACACCACAGAATAATCACTCACAATAATCTTTTAGAGACATCTGATAATCAGTCCCAAGGATTGGCAATTGTACATACTTGGCAAGTAAAGAGGATTTTAAATATTGAACAGGGTTACTATTGTTGGCCTTCTTGACTGTTTTTTGAACAGATGAGGGAGGACAAAAATAACACAACACTCTCCACACCACAGGATAATCGCTCATGATAATCTTTTTGAAATATACTACATATAATCAGGCCTTTGCTGATCTTGATAGCGAGGTAATCAGAATGCTCAGATTCGGCCCCGTTATCGGTTTAAATGAGATATTTTCAACATGCTCCAACAATTCAGCACAAAGAATACTATGAAGCATTTGTATTTTAACCCCAACCCCCCAAACTGTCCCCCCACCCGATAGCAACTATTTCCTAACTATTTGTTAGCCATCTGCTAGTTCAGACCAGTTTTTCCAGCTTCTTCAATAGGATCCACATGATGTTTGCGCAAAGCCAGATGTAATTTAATAAAGGTGGACACTCACTCGTTCTCTCTTTGTCACATGTGAATGCTAACTTGTTTTCCCCCCTGCCTTCCATCGTGCTTCTCTTGCTGTTTTGCATTGGTACCAAACACTGAGGTCGTTGTAATAAGCCACCCAATGTGCCATTTTTGCTGCACAATGCCAGGCGCGGTTGAAGGCATATTTCTGTCGTTATTAATAATGAATGTGATTTTTTTTTTTTTTTTTTGTATCAACACTTCCTCTTATGACCCTGCAGGCTCTTTGCTTTCATTTCTACTTCTGTGTACTCTGAGATTCTTTCATTTTAAGGTAATTTTTAAGGGGCATCTTGTGTAAAACTGACTCTTTAATATCTGTACTTTTGCCACTTCTGAGGACATACGATCAAGACAATTGGGAACTCTTAAATCGTGGTGGGGAAAATGTATAGTGTATTTGCTCGAGTTAATCATGATGACATGGACATGCTTGAGGTCAGCTGGGATTGTTGTGATGCCTGTTTTCATAACTGCATGAAAACAAACTGATTTAAAACTGTTATGCCAAGTGCTTAAGAACAATCCTATTCATCACAAGAGGACTGGACTTAGGAAGGCCATGAAAAGAGTAACAACCGGGTCACTCCAACAGGCCCGTTACCAAACAACTGTAAAGATTCTACTCACAAAAAAGTGTGAATATGGGGATTTCAGTGAAATTTCAGGATTAAAATAGGGCTCCAGACTGCCCCTAAATGGTCATATTTTGCCCCTAAAATTTGAGACAGTGCGAGTAAGTTTTTCATCTACAGATGCATCTCAATAAATCATAATATGGTAGAAAAGCCCATTTATTTCAGTGATCATATGTTATACGGATTTATGGAACACATGGGAAAATACTTTTCAGAGGGCAAATTCTGGCCTAATTTCTACATGAAAATTTATTTTCATGGTTTCTTGATTGTTTGTGATGTAATATTGTAGGTTTTTTTTTTTGTCACGGGCCACATCATAGTTGTGGTTTCCCTCAGAGGGCCGTTATGACTGTGAATCCATATACATTTTTTATTACCTCTTATTACACCAGTACACATCATATTGATGGATAACTAGTTTGAATGTGCTTGTATTTTTGTAATTACACAGAGACATTACACTCTTCCCGACCCATATCCTTAAGTATCCTTGGTTTCTGGAGAAGGAATGAGTGTTTAAAAACACAGTGCCTGTGTTTGGAATCATTCAGTTATTCCCTACTCCCTCATTACTTTATAGGAATTTAAATTTGTTAACTAAAACGTCTGCAACAGATCCGTGCATAGTGATCAGTGAGTAATCTGAATCATTCACTCATTCCTTACTCTTTAATCAATATTTAGGGGGTTTTATAATGTGCAGCCACAGATTTTGTTTCATGCTCAGCAAATTTGTGTTTCATGGCCATTTTTAAAAACACGTGGGCCTTTTTGAAAGCCCTTCCGTGGCAAAAAGGCAGCTTAACCAATCCAATCAAAGACTTAACTGTTGTTCACATGCATCCATGTTTGTCACATCAAGACAAATGGAGACAAATGTGCATGCTTCACTTTGTGGATTGTTGTAAGGATGCCATATTTATATTACGCTGAGTTTGTATTGTACACACACACACACACACACACACACACACACACGCAGGCTCAGCATTTTACTAATTTATTCTTGAATTATCACTTTACAACGGCACTGATAGCAATTACATTGTCCAGAACAAACTTTCTACAGCAAAAGCCCCTTTTTATGATGTTTATTTATTTATTTATTTTTTACAACCTTGTTTTCAAAAATTGACGTAATGTCTTGGCCCTTGTGTCATTCTACGCTTGTTTGCGCTTGTTAGAAACTTGCACCTTAGCTTCCGCCCTCCGTTAGCCAAACCCGCCCACGCTGAGCTGTGATTGGCCACACTCTTACCGGACCACGTTTCCCCACTTCTCTTTCGCTGTGATTGGCCACCCTGTTTTCACAGCTGAAACTCGCCCGACCCTCCTTCACTAAGAATGGTTCTCCAGTCCAATCTGTATTTATTTATAGCGTACATTTAAAAAGAGGACTGACCGTTCATTTAAAACACAGAGGATACAAAATCAAGCAACATTATAGAAGATAAAACCATAAAAAATATAAAACGCAAATCTCGGCCGTGCCCTCTTCGCTGTGATTGGCCAGGCTGTTACCGGAAGCGCCAGCTCGCCCGCCCCTACTTCGCTGTGATTGGCTACACTGTTACTGTCTGTTAATTGTCTCGCTGGCAGCTTTCGACTGTGCTCAGTCGTCATAAGTGTACCGGTGCATTGGAGCGGCGTATACGGCCAGCGGTCCTCCTCCTCCGCCTTTTGTTACAAGCAGCACCCGGCAAGGGACCCACAAGACACAGCCGCATCCATGTAATTTGCACACTGGGCTGGAAAATGATCATCTGTACAAATACAATGGAGTACCCGCTCAGAAGCCAGTGCCAAAGAGTCCAGAAACAGGTAGGCGAAACCGGCTAACTTACGGGGGCATAACGGCTAACTAAACACCATAGCGGGGTTTCATTCATTTTTTCCCCCAGAGGGTTCAAAACCATAATCTTACATTTTATACATGATTTTATTTTATTACGATTACCGAATTGTTTATTCCGTTAACCGAATTGTTAGTCAACTCGCTGACGTCAGTTTTAAGATGCTAACTTTTCCGTAAAAGTACTTTGTTAGAAAACGAAAACAAATCTTATTAACCTTAACAAAACTTTCTGTCGGTGAGGAATTATGTTTACATATAAAGCCACATTTTGTGAATATTAGAAAGGCCATCAAAAAACAACTTTCTGAGTGGTTCCTTTACAGTGAAGCCACTTTTTCGTCACTCTTTTTTTTCAATACATCTCGGGTTTAGGTAACTTCATTGTGGGGACTACCGTTGACAATTTATTATTATTGTCATTTTATTTATTTATTTATTTATTTATCCATCCACCCATCCATCCACCCACAAATAATGACATGAAGGCTCCCCATGTGTGGCACAAAGTGCATCATT
The DNA here is from genome assembly GCF_024500275.1 of Phycodurus eques. NCBI lineage: Eukaryota > Metazoa > Chordata > Actinopteri > Syngnathiformes > Syngnathidae > Phycodurus > Phycodurus eques. The sequence goes on from NC_084533.1 coordinate 21,609,834, forward strand.
GACTTTGATTGTGTGGTTGAAATGGATTCAGTACAAGGTGACTGTAGGTGGAGGATGACGTGGGCCAGGGATTTGGGTAGAAAAATGTCAAGCGAAGACATGCAATGCAGTAAAAGCCTCAGCAAAATGCCGACAAATTAGCATTTTAATCCGAATAGATTAATGCTCCGGGCCCCCTTTATTTTCTACATTGTTTTGTTTTTTTGCAGCTCAACAAGGACTGCCAATCAAACTTGTTTTTCTCCTCTGCCGCTGCGGTTCGCATTGCTACCGATAAGGGGGCGCCGTCTCAAGTAGTCCAAAAAAAAAAAGGGGGGGGGGGGGAGCGGCGGCGAGAGAGTGGAGAGTCATGTTTGCTGCAGAAAAAAATGGAGCTAAACAGGCAGGATTGTGAGAGCAGCAAAGCATTCGCTGGAAAAAAACAGCACGTTTCGCCATCAAATGTGATCACTTACAGCATATTTAAAGCACCCACTGGCGAATGTATACTGATTTAAGACTAAAAACATTTTGAATTGTGGAACTCATATTTACAGGGTTCAATTGCAAAGTTTTTTTCCCTTCATCTTCAGCACAGAGTGTTGTTTGTCTTGCACCACCTCATTCCTTTCCCTTCTTTTCCTGTAGCCTCGATGGAAAGCAGTTTGGATTTATTCAATATCCTCGATATCCAGTGTAAGATCAATGTATTAGTGCGCTCTTTTGTCCTCAGAACTAAGACAATTCAGTGCACTAGTAGAACAACTGTCTTAGTAGTTGTTATATAAATTTTTTCCAGGACTGTGATATTTCTGCACGCTACGTTACACGTGAACCAAAATTGTACTAGTTGACATTGATGCACTACTAGTGAAGTGCTAGATGTTCACTAGTAGAATTTAATAATGTCCCTAGTAAGGATTTGGACTAAATGCTTAAATGACTTCCCATCAATTCCATATCCTTTGTATGCATCTCAAAGCCCATGTACTAGTATAGTCTTTGTCCTCACGAGTAAGACAATTCAGCACACTAGTAGAAAGACTGTCTTGCTGGTAAAAAAAAAAAAAAAAACTCCACGACTGTATGACATTCCAGCACACTAGTAGGACAACTTTGGCATACTAGTCGGACAATTAGGCAAAACTGCACTGGTTGACTTGCACACTACTAGTTAAGTGCTAGATGTTGATTTGTAGAATCTTCTACTGCTATTAGTAGCACACAGTTATGAACTACTGCACAGATAAGCCTCACCAGTAATATTTAGTTGTCTACTTTTATGCAAAAGTTGTCTTACGAGTGAGAATAAAGAGCATACTAGTACATGGACCTTGAGCTGTATATCATTGATAGAGAATAAATGCTCAAACGGCTTTCCAGTTTGACTGTACTAGTAAGCCAAAAGTGGCACTGATACCATGCTTTCTCATGATTTTCCCCCCCCCCAAAATTCAGCCAAATCGATAAGCGTATAGGTGGTTAAAAATATTGCTTCATCAATGCATTGTAATTCTTCCCCTCACAATAAAATATCGATTCAGCAAATCCTCTGAATGAATTCACCTCCTGGCCAGTAGGGGGGCGTTTTACATGTGACTCACGTATGGATGGAAGCCGCACTCGTCCAAACAACAATAAAATGGCGACTAAGGCCTAGTACTGGTAAAGATTTTTCCATTCTTTATATATATATATATATATATATATATATATATATATATATATACACATACACACACACACACACACACACACACACACACACACAACGATAACAAAATCTGGCATTGTACAGTTTTGGTCGTATTGTGTGTGCGTGGTGTGCTCTTCTAATATCAACACAGGACACCACACACAAAGATTCTGTTTAAACGCCGAACATGAAATCCCGAGTGATAAAACGTGAGCTCACAAAACCGACGAAGAAGAAACACTTCTGGCTTTGCGCCGATGTTTCTTGAACGTTCCTGAAGGTTGCCTGAGCCGAGAGCCTTATAAAATGGCGTTGTCCTCCAAAAATGACTTGCTTTGGAAAATACTTCTTGCCGTCTAGGGAATCCACCTTTATACAAAAAAAGATGCATATTTTTATCTATAGTCGTTTCCTTTTCTTGAGTCAGGGTGCTTCTTGATTGGCTATATTCCGTTCCACATCACAATTCATGGTGTCATCACTCGGGAGAAGTTGGCTCTCCCCTACACACACACGAAGACTTTTCGTCGTAAATATTGAACACCTTCATTATTTAAGATTGTCAGCTCGACTTGTTTCGGACCCTTAAATCGTAACGAATCCACTCTTAACACACATCAGACCTAACGACAATCTTATACTGTAATCTTATAAGATTTAAGATTGTCTGGCGTTTGACGTGCTTGGTGGGGAAGGGGCAAAATCGGCAAAAAAGAAGGCCAATTTTCTTTGTGTGTAACGGGCCTAAAGCAAGCAGCTACGGAAGAAGCAGTGTCAAGTTAGCGACTTCTACTTTTAAAACTGATGTTTGGGGTCATTTTGGATTCCCCTGTAACATTTGGAAAACGGGAACTGGACAAAAGACACTCGAACCACGATACGCAATACCAACACCAAATGACAAAATCGTCGCCATCGCAAAGCTGTACACAGAGTTAAGACGGCGGTTTTGGAGTCGTTGAAGTTGGCACAAAGAGCGACTGACCCCTAAGTATGTAACTATCTCTTCTAATTTCATTTCTAACGAGTGGGAATTGGTGTCAAATGATCTGCAGACTAGAGCGCTGCACAGAAGCCACAAAGGGAGCAATATAACAAACTCGTTGACGGAGGCAATAAATGAATGGGGTTTGATGAAGAAAGTACCGGCAATTGTCACAGTGACGCACATGCTACTTGATTAAGAATGACTTAAAAACTGAGCAAATAATAACAGCAACCCCAAACATAATAAGTAAAGAAATATTGTTTAAGTATATATGCACTATACTTTTTCAATATCGAGCTGTCATCTTGATTACTTTTGTACTCCATATGCACAAATAAGTTATTGTGCCGATTTTAAAAAAAATTTTATTACAATTTTCATTTTTGGATGTTTCAGTGCTTTAAAAATGTGACGTGACATATGACATATTTTTATATGGCATGAAAAATAAATATTTCAAAATTTACTTGTAATTATTTGTGTATTTATACTTCTTACTGAATCGATATCGGAGCATTTATATCAATCAAGAATCTAAATTCTTATCAATGCCCAGCGATAGTGTATTATACATAGATATCAGGAAAATGGAGAGGGAAAAAAATGCAGACCCTTTGTTTACACTCACGCTTTTTACTCGTACACAGGCTGTAATAGCAGCCTGTGGATGAAAAAAAATAAACAGCATGTGAGGGGGCAATACAGTTTATATTTATTGAACTGCAGTTGACCAAGGGTCCTCATGAGGCCTTGATTCGGTCCAGATCTGAAGGTAGAAGGGTTTTCTGATTTTGGGGCTTGATATTGAGGGGGTGTTTTATACCCAATAGCATATTATACACAAGAAATTATGGTAGTTGTTCTACAAGTGCGTCTTAGTCATTCTACTAATGCGTTGAATTCTCTTACTAGTGAGGACAAAGAGCGTACTAGTACATAGACTTTAAAAGCTGGATATCAAGGATATGGAATAAATAAAATAAACTGCTTTATTGAAAGGCTAAATCCAAATTTTTTTGTGGGGGGGGGGGGGAGTGAAAGTCATGTTTACAGGGCTCAATAACAGATCTGCTTCCAAGTTGCCTCTTCTCTCTTTTTTTTTTTTTTTTTTTTTTTTTTTTTTAACCCTGCAGCACAGTGTTTTGTTTGTTTTGCTCGCTCTGCTCCCCTTCCCCTTCTTTTTCTTCTTGTGTCCTCTCGCCTCTTTGGCTTGTTTTGCGCTTCTGCTCGTCTCAGTTCAGGTTGCAAAGCCAAAAGCAGCCTGGGCCGCCCGTGTGTTTCCGGATGAATTAATGCTCGGCGCATGATTGGGATGCAATCGGCATGCAGATTGAATGTCGTGCTCCTGTATCTGTGACCTACAAGCACACACACACGCACACACACGCCTCAAGATGTCACATGTACCCCCCGACCCCCAGGAAGCCATTTTGTTGTTTTTGTTCTTTGTGTGACATATTAATCTCATCCATCATATTCCTCTTTGTCTCCTTTTTATTTTAGCTCCCATGGATGATGATGTCACACTTGTTTTTTCATATCATTTCTGCTTGTAGCAGAGCTCCCTGATCAATAAGCAAACAACCTCGCTGCACCTTCTTTGTTTTTGACTGTCAAATGATAGCTATCTTTTTTGCATATGTTTTTGCCACACAACACACACCGGCCAAGGAAAATCTGTAAAGCTGTACCATAAAGGGAATTATTAGAGGGGATCCTCGGTTTATGGCTGTCCAAATGGTGCTGTGCCACTTTTGGCCTAAGAGTATGCAATTCAACCTTACTGGAAAACCACTGTGATGCACTAGTAAAACCATTAGGTCCAACTAAGAGGGATTTGTCACGCACTAGTAGGCTCCTTATCAAGGATATCGAATAAACACTCAACAGTGATACAGTAGTTCTTTGAGATACGAGTATAATTTGCTCATCACTCAAAACAATTGTATCTCAAATCATCTTTCTCCATTGTAATGAATGGAAATACCATTAATCCTTTCTAGCCTCCCCAAAAAATGTTTGTGATAGTTTGTAATAAGAAAAATAACACTATAATATTGTACTTCATTAAAAACATACAGTAATGACATAATTAACTTATTCACTGCCAGCCGTTTCCAGAGCAGCAATATGGGATTGCCAGGTGTTTTAGAACAATTTCAAGGCCCACAGAATATTTTATACTATGACTACAGTGCTGTGAAAAAGTATTGGCCCCCGTCTCAAATTCTTATATTTTTGCATAGTTTCTTCACTTTGTTTGAGGTCATCAAACAAATGTAAATATCAGACAATTATATCCCAAGTGAACATAAAATGCTGTTTTTAAATGATGATTTCAGTTATGAAGGCCAAAAACTAACATTACCTGTCCCTGTGTGAAAAAGTAATTACCTCCTCTTTGTTAAATCATAAATTAATTGTGGCTAATGAATTTTTGGTTAATTTTCACTGATTACTCCCAATCCTGGTTACCTCCAGACCTGTTCAATTAAGAAGTCACTTGAACAGAATCTGTTCCGACAAAATCAAGTCGGACAAAAGATCTAAAAAAACTGCAACAAAATGACACAATCCAAAGAAATTCCAGAACTAATTGACCTCTATCAGTCTGGAAAGGGTTATAAAAGCTATTTTCGAAAGCTTTAGGATTCCAGCAAACCATAGTAAGAGCCATTATACTCACATGGAGAAAACCTGGAACAGGGGTGAACCTTTGCAGGATGGGCCGGCCTACAAAAATTACCCTAAGAAAACAGCAATGACTCATCCAGGAGAAGTAACGAGACACACACCTTCCTTTTTGGAAGGTGTGTGTCTCGTTACATCTGGCGTAAATGTAGTACAGCATTTCAGAAAAAGAACATCATACCAACAGTCAAACATGCTGGTGGTAGTGTGATGGTCTTTGGTTGCTTTGCTCTTTCAGGACCTGGACAATTTGCTGTAATTGATGGAACCATGAATTCTGGTCTTTAACAGAAATTCCGGAAGTAGAATGTTCAGCCATCAGTTTGTAACCTCAAGCTCAAGCACACTTGGATTCTGCAGCAGAATAACGATCCAAAACACACCAGAAAGTCAGGTTCTGAATGGCTTACAAAAGCAAAATGAAGGTTATGGAGTGGCCTTGTCTAAGTCTAGTCATGAATACGATTTTTTTTTTTTTTTTTTTTTTTCTCCCCTGAAATTAAATCACAATTTTGAAAACGGCATTTAAGTTCACTTGGGTTATATTTACATTTGTTTGGGGACCTTAAACATTAAAGTGGAGAAAACTATGCAAAAATATAAGAATTTTAGAAGGGGGCCAATACATTTTCACAGCACTTTATGTAAACACCAAGACCACCAAAAGAAAGATGACTCTCTTCTTCCACATTTTGGGGGTGGCTGAAGCAGCCCTAAAATAAATCTCAGAACCCTTAAAATTTGAGATTATTATTATTATTATTTTGTTTTTAACTGTCATTTATGAACAACCTCGAATAGTGTAAAACCATACAGTACTTGGTTGTAATGTAATACTTTAACAACAAAAATACAGCATCTCAAAAATTAGCTTTTGTGTCATGTACTGTACATGTGAGAATATTAAAGCCAAGGTGCCACTGAATTGCTTATTGACTGGCATAGGCATTTCTAGCCTGTTTTTGGGTGGGCTGAATTGCCCATCGGAGTGAGTGTGAATGGTTGTTTGTTTATGTATGCCCTGCGATTGGCTGGCAACCAGTCCAGGGTGTACCCCGCCTCCTGCCCGAAGATAGCTGGGATAGGCTCCAGCACTCCCTAGTGAGGATAAGCGGCTCAGAAAATGGATGGATGGATGGGTGGATGGATGTATCCCAGAACCCCTAAAACTCTTATCCTAGAATCGCCACTGCTAATCAGAATTCAAAATAGGCTAGTTTCACCCTAATCGCTGTCTCTGAAGAAAATAACTGAGAAAACGGTCTTTTTATGAAAAGAGACTCATCAAGCAGATCAGTGACTTTGACGCCAAGCTCAAACATCTGAACATATAACAACGCTTGGAGTTATTAGCTTTGTGTGTCTCTGTGTGTACTGTAGTTATTAGCTTACTGTGTACTGCAGTTATTAGTTTTGTCTGTGTGTAATGTGCTAATTAGTTTTGTGTCTGTGTTTACTGTCATTGCTGTAGATATTAGTTGTGTGTGTGCTGTAGTTATTGTCGTTACAGTATATGCTTTGTGTGTACTCTACGTATTCGTGTGTCTGTGTGTACTGTAGTTGCCGTAGTTATTAGCATTTGTGTGCACAAAAGACTTCACGGTCATGCCCTATCTATTTCACCGTTTACTGCACTTAACAAAAATGTGCATTGTAATAGCTCACATCATCTCCTAAATGATGATGATGTATTCCTTTGTGCTATCTGCCCACACTCGCTGCTTCTTTTCCCTCCTTTTCATGTGGGTGTTTTTTTTTTTCGTTTATTTTTATTTTTTTTTCCATGTGGGTGGACAATAAGGTGTGTGTCTCTCCTTATTAAGACTGCTGCTGTTTGCACCTTTTCTTGTTTGTCAGCCAATACCCATGAAGCAGTGTCTTTGTGTCTCTGTCTGGAACCCCCCCCCCCCCCCCCCCCAAAATATCCATTGCAGCCCACCCCAAACGTTTTTTTTCTTAATAAAATTTCCACTCTACACTATTGTACGGTAGTAACAGTAGTAACATTTGGTCTCCACACAAACTGCAAAAAATTTGAGCAAAAAAAACCCCCACAACTGTACCTAAAGTATTGTCCTTCCTTGTTCTTCATTTGTGAGATTTATTGGCATTTGAGAAACCAACTTGATGGCGCGTTAGCGCCACGTACTGTTATTGTCCTTCCGCTGAAAGGAAACCAATGTGAATTGATGGTGGCTGGGCATTGTGAAGTTTGCTGCTGCCATCTCGCGGTGGGAGTAAAAATTGTTTCGCTTGTATCTTAAGACAATGCCACTCGTATTGCAAGGCTCCACTCTAATTATGTGTAACAAACATCTGCTATCTTAATGTTAACATATAATGTGATGCGCCATAGACGGGCTAAATGAAACTAGCAGAGATGTTACGATAATGACAAAACTTCAAACAACTGCTACTTTAACACACAAGGAGCAGCGACACAGAAGTTCTTGCTCTTTATTTATGTGCTGCATCTCTTCCAGGAAAGCTTATCTTAAGACAATGCCACTCGTATTGCAAGGCTCCACTCTAATTATGTGTAACAAACATCTGCTATCTTAATGTTAACATATAATGTGATGCGCCATAGACGGGCTAAATGAAACTAGCAGAGATGTTACGATAATGACAAAACTTCAAACAACTGCTACTTTAACACACAAGGAGCAGCGACACAGAAGTTCTTGCTCTTTATTTATGTGCTGCATCTCTTCCAGGAAAGCTCAGTGCTGCCCCGCTATTGTGGCACAATGCGGTACTACACTAGAGGTGCGCCGCTTTAAATCTGGACTTGCCTGTATACTGTAAAAACCCATAAAAACAATTGTTTAAAAATCCACAAGATAACAGGGGTGCCAAAGATGAACCATGATATTGCAAGGTATGCTCATCACAATTATTGATTATTCTCCGGATATACATATGATTCATTGTCAAACACAAAAGAGAGGAAATCATTCAGCCTGTCATATTAAAGATTGTTTTAAGTTTTGCTTTCACGCTTTTGCTAGAGTCAGCTGTGGTTCCTCTTCCTGTCAGAGTTGCCCAGACATGCGTGTAAAATAACATCACAAATTTCCTCATTGGTTTCCCCCCGGGACAGTCATGATGACAAATACATTTATTTCCCCAGTCAGCAAATAATGTAACCTTGTTCATCTTTCTATGCCAAGTAGCAGTTGTTTGAAGGTCTAAAATTACATCAGTGCTAATTTACATTAGCCCGTCTTTCAGTTTTAGCATATATTATCATTAAGCTAGGAGAATTTGGTAGATGAAATTGCATGGTTTGGTTGGTATATTAAATGTACAATGTTTAATTCCTTTTAGCTTATGTGTTTTTTACAGTAAATTTCAACTGGGAGTGACAAATAATGGCTTGAAGCAAGCGCACTTTGCCTCATATTTGGAGAACTTGCGAGTCTTTTCATTTCCTAGTGACGTTTATACTAGTAGAAATAGTCTCCTGTTTCTTGACAGCAACATTGTGAGAACAGGCGCTCAAAAGTGTCTTTTAATCGGTTCAAGTATGTTTTAATTAATTTAAATGGGTTTAAAGCATGTGGGTGGTTTAAAACTATTAAAGCATATTTTTTGTATGGTCTCCTTACAGGGTGGTTTAAAAGTAACTAGGCATTACAATACACATAACACCTACAACACATTTATAGAATTAAAAAGATACATGTTCATTATTACATGGGGAAAATAAAGGTCAATCTTCAACAGAAGCACTTGTAGCATATTATGATGTTCATATGGCCATTATGGGAATCTGGGAAATAAGAAATTAGACAATAAAAAAAATGCATTTATCATCTGTTTAATTTCTAATGCATAGTTACTTTTCACCCACCCTGTATTTACAGATTTTCACCTATAGCAGGTGGGTCTGCAACATATTCCCGCAATAAACGGGGGTTATCTTTTTATATAGTGTACATTTGGTTTCCACTGTGAGTGCATTTGCCACTGGTGATTGTTTGGTCAGGTAATGGTGAACAAGGAGAAGGAGTGCGTGTCTCTGGTGTTGATGAAGGCCGCGTTGAGCCGGGGGAACGTGGACGCCATAACGCAGCAGATGGCCTCGCACCCGCAGTACTTGGAGAGCTTCCTGCGAGCGCAGCACTACATCCTGCACATGGACGGACCCCTGCCGCTCCCCTGCCGCCATTACATCGCCATCATGGTGAGTGGCTGCCCATTTAAAAAAAAATATAATACAATAAATGGTATAATTTTTTGGGAGAATATAGTCCCAAGTTTTTAGAGAATAAAGGCGTCTTCCAGAATAGAAGGTGTACAAAACCAGTCCCTTGAGATACAAGTTTATTTTTAGTATCTTGTTAGTTATATCTCAAGTCATCTTTTGCCATTGAAGTGAATGGAAATGCCATTAATCACTTCCAGCCTCCACAAAAAAACGCAACAAAAATTTTTGAAATTAGTTTTTTTTGTTAAGGAAAACAGCACTCTATGGTATTGTACTTTATAAAAACAATAATATAATGTATATCAGTGTGATAACTAGATAATTAATAATTAGATAGAACGGAAAGAATTATAGTTTGTACATCATGATTAGTTCATTGCGACTGGGCCTCGGGGGAGGGCAGTATAATACGGTTATGCAGACACAAATGTATGACTCGGTAAGACGATAAATAATATATCCCTGTCAGTATTTATATTGTCTGTCTACATGTTGATGCACCATTTGTGTTCAAATATCCATTGCTTAAAGTGCATCTCAAATTTTTGCTCGTCAAAGCAAAAAACAAAAACAGCAAAGCAACGTCATTCAAAATACTCTTAAGTTGGGTCTCTCGTATCTCAAGGTGCCACTGTAGTGAGAGAATAAGTTGTCACTTGTATCTTTGAAATTCACATGTTAAAATATAACTTTCTTGACATTTTTGTTGAGTTTTAATTTAGGAATTAAAATTTTGTATTTATTTTTTATTTTTTAGGCAGCCGCACGCCACCACTGCAACTATTTGGTGTACCTGCACTCGGCCCAGTTCCTGAGGCTGGGTGGTGACCCTGTGTGGCTGCAGGGCTTGGAGGCGGCGCCTCCGCGTCTGCGCCTGCTCGACCACATCAACAAGGTGCTCGCTCACCAGCCCTGGCTCGCCGCCTGCTCGCACATCAAGGTAAGAAAAAAAAGACATTGACCTTAATTAGGGTACAGTGAACGTTAGTTTACAGTTCATCTTTGCCCCCACCCTCCCCTCACGACCCCCGCTATATCGCAGATTTTTAAGATATAATTTTCCAATGTTTTTTTTTTTTTTTTTTTTTTTTTAATTATAAAATGGTGCCTTGAGATATGGGTTTAATTCGTTCGATCTCAAATTATTGTTCCCCTCTGGAATGAATGGCAATGCAATTAATACATTCCCCAACAGCAAAATAGTTTTTCTTTGTTTTAAACAAGACAAAAATACTCTCACCAGTATTGTAAGGTATAAAAACATACAGTAACAACATTTGCTCTCCACATAATCGGCAAACACTGAAAATATAAGGGACAAACATGACTGGACAGAATTTAGTCTCCTTCCTGGTTCTTCTTCTGAGGGTCTTTTGGCAGTTGGCAATGGTGCATTAGCGCCACCAACTGCTATAGTCCTTCCACTGCAAGGAAACCAAAGTGAATTGACAGTGGCCAGATTTTGTCACATTTGCTGCCGCCATCTAGCGGTGGGCTTCTGAAGCGCATTTGCATTTCAAATTTTTGCTCATATCTCTAGACAAAAAAAATGTCCACGCAGACTCTTGTATCTAAAAAAAAAAAAAACCACATAAGTCAAGGCTCTCATATCTCAAGGCACAACTGTATAAGCAAGTCGCAATTTAGAGTTGCTTGCTTTCAGTGTAGTGCCAGATTGCGCCACAACATGCTGGGCAGCACTGAGCTGAGTAATTAAGCGAAAGAAGAAGAAGCAAAGAAAGAAGGTCCCCTACTAATTGCACGAATAGTCGTTGATTTTGTTTACATTTTGGGGGCCAAATGTTAAGTGATTTATTTCTGCTGTCACATATTCATCCCAAAAGGACTATTTTTTTTTTTTTAATTTATTGTTAAATTGTCAAACATTTTGTCTTTTATTAAAATGTATTAAGGGTTGTGTTTAAAGGGCCACTTTCTCCAGGTTTTGAATAATGTTGTCATTTGCTTTTTCTTTTTATCAAATGGGTGAATTATTTTTTTTAAATAAATAATAAATTAACTAAAATCGAAAATCTGATTTTTGCGAAAAATATTTTATTTCAAGGCCATGTTGCCCCACCATAGTTTAACATTTACGGTTGTCAGCCCTGACTGTTTTCCGACTAAATCGGGGAGGAAATCCTTCTTAACACACCCCACACCACAGGTTAATTGCTCAGGATAATCTTTCAGAGACATCCAATAATCGGGCCATTGCTCTATTTGATTGAAAGTGGGGAAAAATGCTCAACTACGGCCCGATTATCGGTTTATCTGTCCTGTTGTAAGCTCTCCGCTAACAACCACGCCTGACTTGTGTTCCTCCAGACGCTGCTGAAGTGTGGCGAGCAGTGCTGGTCACTGGCCGAGCTGGTTCAGGCCGTGGTGATTCTGGCCCACTGCCACTCGCTCTGCAGCTTTGTGTTCGGCTCCAATGCCGACTCTGTGCACATGGTGCCCCAGACCAAGTCTCCCAACGGTACTCCGCCGGCGTTCTGCGCCTTTGATGCTGCTAATGGCAACCCCAACGGCCCTCAGTCATTCGACAACACCGCTGAGCAAAATACACGAAGACTGGTAAAAAAAACAAATATATATATATATATATATATATATATACACACACACACACACACATACATACATGATGGTTGTTGTCATGATTATGCTCAAATGCAAAAGTGATATACAGGTGCATCTCAACAAATTACAATTTTGTGGAAAATGTAATTTACAGTGATCCAAGCCCTCCCGCGAATAGCGAAACCACCGTGAATAATTGATGACCCACTCAAACCAATTTGTAATTGCATTACAGATGTCACAGGATAGGGGAAAAACACTTAGACTGGTATTCCATTTGGATTGATTTACTTACTGTGTGGTCTGTAACAACTTGCACAAAGACTAGTTAGCTAAGCATCAACACCATGCATCTACCATGACACAACTATGAACCAATGTGACATAAACAGCCGGATTCAGCAGTTAAATTATTCAACACAACAAACCGCCTTCACATAAGTTTGAACAATAGAATTAGCTAGCATACTAGCCTAAATGACACCTTGTGTTTGTTTGTCAGTCTGTGGACTCGAGTAGTGACGTGTTGTGTCTGAAGGAGAGGATCCACCGATCCCAGGAGGACCGAGATAAGCGAGAAGAGCGTCTGCTGCACTCTCAGACACTCCAGCAAGCTGGTGAGCCATGTGAATGCTCTCCTTTACTCCACACCTTTGCTCAACCTCTCTACCTGTTGGCTTTTTTTTATTTTTTATTTTTTTATTTATTTTTTTATATATAAATATAAATAGTCTCTCCTCTGCCTCTTTTACTTGCAGGGGTTGACTGTATTTTTTTATATTTTATTATTTGTTTATTTTTTTCAGATGTTTATGAAGGAGACGAGCTGATCTATTTCGCGGATCCGTCGCGCTTTGTCACGGACCCCGATTTTTATTACCAGGAGTTCGCCCGCAGGGACGAGGACCACTTCCAAGTATTTCGTGTTCAGGTAAGGCGCCTTGAACACGAGTGGAAATAGAAGGCCGTAACCATAGCAAGTGATGCACACACACAGGTAGGTAGGTGGATAGAGCGCCATTTTGTTGCATAGCATATCTAAATATTACTTGAACAATGGTACCTTGACATTACTGCTAGCCATTTTCACAAGAGTTCCCAATATTGTCAGCTGTTTTAGAGCATTTTTGATATTTCAAGACTTACAGAATATTCTGTTCTCTGACTAAAAAAAGCACCAAAACTACCAAAGAGTTTTTTTACTAGCTTTTTCCGTTCTTAAGTAAATAGCAGTGAAAAATGGGTTGGTTTGATCAAAAACACCAGTTTCTGATGAAAAGCATAGAAAACAACCTTGTTCATGAAAAGAAACGTGTCAAGCAGAACAGGGACTTTGGTGGAAATATTTTTTACTTTTGTGAGACCTTTAACTATAATACAACAAGGACAAGACTGAGAAAGGGCTTTTGATGGCAAAATGATAATTTATTTAAAGATATACCTGTTGGCACTTCTCCCTCATAATCGACGTCACAAGCTGAGGTTGACCGCCAAATCTTTATCGTCTACTCAAAAGCTGTGCTGAGCTCAAATCCAAACCGATGAATCGCTGCCATCTACTGGCATGTCTTTGTCATTACAGTTATGTAGAAGGTTGAATTTCACAGACAAGCTGGGCGAGACCCTCTTCCACACTCACCTGTTTAAAAACGTACTTTACAAATACAGTATGTACGTCGGTGCTGGTAAACAGTTGAATTCCAGTTGACGAATATACTGTGAATGTCCACGGCAGTGAATGAGTTATTTACAGTTACAAAGTATTTGTACTTGGTTACTTCCCACCACTGGACATAAAGCAGAAATGAGCCTGTGACAAGTCAAATATTTGTCTGACAGTGACGAATTTTTGTGGTGGCGCAGGACTACTCGTGGGAGGACCACGGCTTCTCCTTAGTCAACCGCTTGTACTCTGACATCGGTCACCTTCTGGACGACCGCTTTCGAAGCGTCACCGCCCTCTCGTCTCTGCACAGCCCCGACCTGAAGAGGGCCATCTGGAACTACATCCACTGCATCCTGGGAATACGGTCAGCCTTAATCCTCACACACAAGCATCCACTGTTCTCGTGTAAACGTTCAGCGAATGCATGGATAGTTTGTCTGTGGTGGCAGTTACGACGATTACGACTACGGGGAAGTGAACCAGCTCCTGGAGCGAAATTTGAAGCTGTACATTAAGGCGGTAGCGTGTTTCCCCGACCCCAGCAAAGCACCAACATGTCCGCTCGGCTGGGCTCCACTTAAAACTTCAGAGCGGGTGAGTGGCAGTCAGATTGAGGCTTGCAAATTGAGACTCTATCGCCTCTTTTTGTTTTGGTCCTTCTATAACTTCTATACTGATGTTTATCGGCTTTCCCCAATTTTCCCACAATTGCACATTTTACCTCCTCCTTCCACAGTTCTCGACAGATTCAAACCATCCTAACCATGCTGGGAACTGTTTACTACATTCCAATTATTCCCTGATTTTTTTCCGAATTCCACACTTCACAATGACATTACCTATCCATCCATCCATTTTCTGATCCGCTTCTCCTCACTAGGGTCGCGGGCGTGCTGGAGCCTATCCCAGCTGTCATCGGCAGGAGGCGGGGTACACCCTGAACTGGTTCCCAGCCAATCGCAGTGACATTACCTAATTAAGAGATTTTACATATTTCGCTCATCCTTCCACCTTTTTGCACATTTCTTAACTGATTCAAACCATTCCAACTTTAAACTGTTTCACTCATTCAGGACACAAACGAAATTATTTATCACATTAAAAAAATACCCCAAGTTCACAAAAAAGAAGAGACATTTTACATATTTTCTTCATAGTTCTCCTCCTCCTACATTTCATGAACAAAATTCAAATCATTCAAACTTTAAAATGTTTAGCTCATTTCGGTCATCTGCGGAACTATCTATCACATTCCCGCAAAATGCCTCATTTCCACAATAAAACGTAATAGACATATTTTACATATTTACATCCTCCTCCCACATTTCATCACCAATTCAAACCATTCCAACGTAAACAATGTTCAGTTCATTCAGGATATCTTGGGAACTATTTATCACATGCACCAAAATCCCACATTTTCACATTAAAATTGAAGATTTAATTTACTTATCACCACCTTCCACATTTCTCGACCATTTCAAACCATCCTATTAAAAACGTACACCTCAGTCGGAACAACGGTTATTGTTTTGGATTTTCTATTATTCTATGAGTTTTTATTTTTTTACTTTTTGTATTGAGTTAGTTTTTATAGCAGGTTTGTTAGTTTTTATTAGTTTGCCCGTTTTTGCACATATGCAAGTTTCTACCACATTCTAATTTGAGATGTACATGTATTTTAAACATTCCCAATTTTGTTTTAATTCTTTTTATTTTTTACACATTTTCCATGACAGCATTCTCAAATTAATGCAGACATTAATTCCACATTTCTTTAGTAATTCCAACTTCAAACTGTGTAGCTCATTCAGGATATATCCAAAATTCTTATCACACGCTCACATTTTTCAATAAAATTCTCAGCGAAAAGCTCTTTTACGTATTTACATCCTCCTTCCATCTTTTTCGACCAATTCAGACCACTACGTCTTTGTGTTCAGCTCATTCAAGACATCCTGGGAACTAATATTTGCTACCATTTTTTAATATTAACTTGATCCTTTCCCCATTTCTCGGCTGAGTTAACCAATTGCATCTTCAAATTATTCAGTTCATTCATCAGCGGAACTATTTATCACATTCCTCAAAAATGCCATATTTGCACAATTAAAGATATTTGAGATATTTGATATTTGCCTCCTCCTTGAACATTTCTTAACCGATGCAAACCGTTCCAGCTTCAAAATGTTAAACTCATTCAGGACACCTTTGTAAATATTTACTACATTTCAATGATTTCAATGTACTTTGCTTTAGAATTCAAACTAAAATACATTTAAAATATTGACCTGCTCCTTTGACATTTCAAGTAACGAGACTAATTCAAACCATTCCAACTTTAAGTATCTCATGCTGCTTTTCAACAATTCAATTAGCATATGAGTTCAGTGTCAGCTCTTCTGTATTCACACAATTTCTACGACACAAATTGCATTCTGTATTTCCTGTATAATTTCGGTATTTAATGTCCACATCCTTGTTGTAATAATCTTGTGCCCTTCCCCAGATACACGTGAATTTGCTCATCATGGAGGCACGCCTGCAAGCGGAGCTCCTTTACGCCCTGAGAGCCATCACTCAGTACATGATCGCCTGAGAGCCTCCGGCAAGCGCACTCCTGAATTTCTTGTCCCTTCGCCATCGAGGTACACGAGAGAGACGTCCACTGACGCCATGACGAGTTTACGGCGACATTATCAAGAGCGCAGACCTGCTCTTTTTTCAGATGTATTCAAACCAGAGCGTGCCACACCCACTCCTCATCCCCCTCATTATGTGCAATCCCAACAAGACTTACTACACGGACACATTTGGGGATATTCAGCTTTGGGGTGAAATTTGAGGATGAAACTAAAATGCACTTTAACCTTTACGGGTGAACTCTTTAAACCTGTGAACTTGCGACTGTTGAATGTTTCAGTACGTCTTGCACAACTTGCTGTAACCGCCTCCTCTAACGAGGAGCTGAACGATCTGTCACAGAAGCCACTCATGAAGATGAAAAATTGTATCTCAACACAGCACACCACACACATAACGGTTCCGTTGCACTGCAGATCTCGAATCCAGTCCTCCAAGACAGAAGGCTCATGTGATCTAATGGTAACAACCGGGAAACAAAAGATGCAATATAGAAGAGGACACACGAAAGGGGGGAACAATAGTGGTTTTGGGACTATTTTAAATCCCACACTGAAAAAATCCTGGACACTGCGTGACGCTAAATGCGAAATCTGGTCCTCCCTTTCTGAGGTCGACTGGACTTTGCCTTTGGGGTAGGACAGGTTTGTTTTTATTCATACCCGTTTCCTTGTTCCTCAGTCAGGTCACTTCTTGATTGGCTACATTCTGATTAACGTCACAATTCACAGAGTCATAACTGAGGAGTCATCGGCTTGATTTGATTGGGCTGGTTGGTATCGGCCGATATTTAGCATTTTACGCTGAGCGGCTTTGTCATAATTCTCCGATCCGATCAATGACGTCAGCGACTCCTCAAAAGACATTTACTCCGCGTCGCCGCATGCACAGTGTATTTGAATCCAAAAGCTAGTTTATTTTTAGCCTTGTCGCGTGTCTTTTGACGTAGTACTGTAAATATTTCATGGCCAAAGAAGTTGTTTTAAAAAAAAAAAAAAAAAAAAACAACAACGTAATGCCCGGATCAGACTACAAGACAAATTGCTCTTTCACGATTGCACTGTCAGACTACTGCAATAAAATCTTGTGATCCGCATCCCGTTTTTTACGATCATTGGGCTTTATCTTGTCAACTCAAATGCGACCGGATACACTCGTTACCGTGGCGATGACAAGAAGAGTGGATCTCGCCGACTGTATTATTAAAAACAAAATGGGGAAAAACGTGTGTTGGTGGTCACCGGTACTCAGGACAGGAGAGAATGTTTGTTGAAGGCTTGCTTGAGGTATGTTCCCGTACTTTGAATACGATACGGCTCGCAAGCAGGCAATAAAATGTTATGTAGCCTCGCAAGCTACTGCTAGCATGAACGGTTGGACGTAAACATGCTGCCGTTCTGTCGAATCATGCTCTAAAGTATCGGTGTGGGTGAAGTAATTGAATTAAAAATAAAGTAATTTAATTACAGTAAGTTAGCGCCCATTATTTCTGTCATGTTGTAATGTTGGTTTGACCTGACTGATTAGAATACACGATCTGACCAGCGCAGTGATTTCCAACCTTTATGGAGCCAAGGAACATATTTTACAATTGAAAAATCTCACGTCACACCAACAAACAAAAATGTTACAAAAAGTGGATACATTAGTGTATTTACTTCCTGCCATCTAAGAAGACCGTTGATTTTGTTCTGTCTGTCACTATGCCTCACTGGCATAACTAGAGGAACAAAGATACATTATTTATTGTAAATAGATTTTTTTTTGAGCAATTAAATGCACAAGTATATACAGTAAATGAACACATTCCTCCATCTTGCGGTCGGTTATCGTTTTTTTAAACTCTGTGTTCGGCCCCAAAAATCCTGATCGTTTAAAGCCTATATTGAAGACGTTTAATATTTAAGATGGGTGGCCCCGACCCGTTTCAGACCCTATTATTTGAACAAATTCACTCTCAACACACCTCAGACCACAGGATAATCCTATAAAACATAAAATAATCTGTTCTTTGTCATCTTTGGTCGGGACTGGGCAAAATCGCAACAAAAACAGCCCGATGATATGTGTACCAGGCCTTAGAGTATTACAAAGTGTCATCAGCAGGTTGCAACAATTGATGACTAAAGTACATGAGCTATTCTACTGCCCACATGGCTCTTCTCACCAATAATGTTCCATTTTTGCTATTTAAGTGGAGTGTTCAGGGCAAGTTTAAACCGTCACGGTCATTTTTGACGCGTCGACTTGGAGAACCACTCGGAAATTTGGTCCGTGACAGCTCATTGGGAGACATTTCTAAGTCAAACCAATCGAAGTCAGCCAATCGAAGACGGGGGTTCCCCGAGTAGTGGATGAACCGAAAAGGTCGAGTAGATCCGTTGGAAAAAAAAATCACCTTATACTGTTTTTTTCTAATTTGAAGGCAGTTTTCACCAGATTTCCTATCGGCGATATCACACAAAAATGTTCCCCAAAAGGCTGTTTTATTTTTTTATTTTTATTTTTTGTTTTTTTTTTCCCTGACACAATTTCTCCAGATCCCATCATCCGATTCTCAAAATTATTGCGGTGTTTTACTTTATTTTATTTTATTAATTATTATTATTATTTTCTTTTTATTTATTTATTTATTTTTTTTTAAGTGAAACATTCTGGCAAACACAAAATGTCACATTACTAATTGAATTATTTAAGTTACTTGATTAATCGTTGCAGCCCTAGTAATAATACAGAGAGACTGGAAGAGGCACAGAAAGGCATACAATTCTCATTGTTGTCAAACAGAAAGTTTTGTACTGAAACTTTGAACAGCGCATTCAAAAGTTTACAGAAGGTCAAATTAAGTTCACCGGGGAAGGTTCTCGGCGATTTAGGCTCATCCTGAAATATATCCTAAACTTTTTGTGTGTAGTGTACTGTATGTCATGAACGCTCACTTTATGAGTGGTTGTGTAGGTTTTTTTATTTTTTCTTCCCCAAAAGTGTGCAAGTTGAATGTTCTCCAAGGACAATCCTCATTCAGTGTTGTTTGATGGACTCCTTTTGCATCTCCTGAGCTCTTTGTACAGTAGTTTCTTTTTAAATAAGCACTTATGGAGAGAGGGGAAAAAAAAAAAAAAAAAAAAAGTTTATATATATTTATAAGAGGAAGTGAGTGGAAAAACACAGACGTGACGCTGGACATTTTCTTATCGTCCGTGTCGAGGGCTTGTTAATCGAAGACCTGCTGAAAAGTTAGTCGTGACTGACTGAAAACACACAAAAAAAAAGTAATAGTAAGCTTGTCCGTGAACGCTTTGTGGTACAAAAAAAACAAATGAAGAAGCTGAGCCATCGACACGATGATTGTCCTTGTTTGCCTTGCTCGTTGATGTTTTTGTGCTGTATCGAAACAAAGTCCGTGGTACTGTTTGTGAAGCAGAACAAGGTGCGAAGTTGTTGTTTTTTATGATTGTTTGGGATTTTGACAGGTTTTGTACACGAGAGCTGTTGTTGTTGTGCTATGAAGGGGTTAGCGTTAGTATGTTTGATATTGGACAGTGGTTCTCAAACTGGAGTCTGAAAAATAATTTGCAATATATTATGTGGTATAATTTTAAAAAGGTTTATTCCTAAATATGGGGATGAATGCCTGCATAAAAAAGTTATTTTTATCCCGACAACAGATAATTTTTTTCCATAAAGATTTTCCACCCTAAAATCTTACTATTCTTAATTTCAATTTATTTTCCTCAAAAAAAAAGATGTTACTTTCTATCCTGACAGGATAAGTCTTTGTAAAGATTCAGTTTTTTTTAAAATTAACTGAATTTTCTCATAACATTTCAAATAGTTTCTCTCTCTCTCTCTCTCTCTCTCTCTCTCTCTATATATATATATATATATATATATATTACAACTTGAGCTTGGAAAAATACAATTTTATTCTCACAAATTTGCCTTTTTATCCTGACTAAATGTATTTTGTTTTTATAAAGATTACTTTTTTGGGGGGGAAATGAAACTAGCCTCATAACCTTTACTGTTTTTTTTTTTCCTCAAAAAAAAATTCTTTCTCACCTTAACTTTCAAAAATACTAATATTGTAAGATTGACTTTTTCTCAGATTTAAAAAAAATAATAATAAAAATTTTAAGATGACCTTTTACTCAATGTTTTTAATATATTATCATATTACGCAGCTGTTGTTGTTGTTTTTTTTTTTTTAAATAGGCAACTTCTTAATTCTTATGCATTTAGGAGTACACAAGGTAATTGTTAGTCCTTGTAAAATGTACTCTCCTCGATCCGAACAGTTTGAGAACCTCTGTCATAGGAATAGAACCAGAAGTGCTTTTCTCTCCCAAAAATGATAGCACAGGTGCCTTCAGAACTAAAGTGGATCGTTTCTGATGACTTCTGTTGGCTGCACGGAGAGCTCGGGCTGAAGGGGAAGAAGGAAAAAAAAAAAAAGACTCAATGTGTCATTTGTGGCCTTTTTTTTTCTTTTTCTTCTTCTTCTTCTTCTTCTTGGGTAACGTTTCCCGTTTGGAGATTACCCCTGAAAAAGCCCCGGGAACTCTGCAAAAAAAATAATAATTTTAAACAGTGATGTTGCAACGATTCCAACGTGAAAGCTACTGGAAGACGTCAACAACAACTAAGAAATGAACACTTGGAAAAGCCAACGAGAAAACCAATTGAAAGGGGGGGGGGAAATGGGAAGTCATGTTTTCTATAAAGACGCTTTAAGAAAGAAAAAGTTTCCTGCATTTTTTTTGTTTGTTTGTTTGTGGCTGGCACCTTGTTTGAGAAGATCTTTGCTTGGGGAGTCAACAAGCTGCCAAAGTCAAAGACTGGATCAGTGATTCGACGTATTGGCAGCATAAAAGTAACATTTGCCTCTCACAATCCAAAAAATAAAAAGGTCACGCACCCAAACACTCGCAAACACACAGAAAGACCACATCAGAACAACAAAAATCACAAACACACACCCAAAAAAAGAGCCCAGAAAACACACAAAAAAGCTCGTGCACAAATAAATGCCAACACCATTACACACACACACACACACACCTAACAAAAGAAGACGCACACAAACCCTCAAATACTTGTGCAGCAAAAAACTTGCACCATCAACAACTCCCACAAGTAAACTCACATGCACAAAAAACACCCAAAAAATGCATACAAAAATACTCACCCATATGAACACCACCCCCCCCCCCCAAAAAAAAAAACAACTTACACGTACCAGAAAAACTCACAAGCAGAAAAACACCCCAAAAAAACTGACACGTACAAAAACACACACACAGGAATCCTCACACACTACAACTAAAAAACAACTTTTAAAAACACACTTTTTGGGTTGGGAACAAGTGAGAGTTGTTTTGCTGAATGTGAGAGACTTCGTTGAGTGATTGTTTTGTATTTTTTGTGAGAATTTTTTGTGTGTGTATATGAGAGGTCTAGTGAGAGCTGTTTTGTTTATTTCAGTGTTTTGTGGTGCAAGAAGTGATTTGTGGGTGTACGTGAGGGTTTCTTTGTAAGTGTGAGAGATGCTTTTGGGTATGTAAAAAGCTTTATAGATGACTTAGAATTTTTGTGTGAGTGAGACTTATTTTATTTTTGGGGGTCATACACAAAGGCTCGTTCAGTTACTGTCTGTCGCACTTCCTGTTTTTGATTGGCATGGTTTCTATTTCTGCCATTGAGCAACAGCGCCCCTCAGTGGCGAAACGACACAAGTGTCCAAGGTCTGATTGTGGCCAATTTCTTCATCTCCAATGAAGTCAACGTGCTGTGCACAACATGCTTCCGCCACACTGGACCAGATTCGGACTCGAACCTCAGAAATGTGATGCAGACGTGCTAGCCACTGATTCACTACTGAATTTGAAATTCCATCACTTTCTCTTTAGTATCCAAATCAAACTTAATATTGTTAAGTTTTTTTTCCGAGTTTCGAGTTCGAATTTAACATCAATCACAAAATACTGAATTTATTTCAACATTGGGGGAAAAAATACATTGACCAAAAAACCTCACTTTTTAACAAATTAGATTTGAACTTTGACCCCCCCTCCACATCCCCCAAAAATCCTATTTTTAAGATGAATGTTATCAACAACGTAAAAAACATCTCAATGTATTTTACTATTGAAAAAATATATTTTCACTAAATTTTAAAATTGCCAAAATATATAGATTTTGATTTACTCTGATTTAAATTAACTGAGATAATTGTTACTCTTAATTTATATGAACATTGACGAAACTTGATTTTGATGCTAAAAAAACAAAACAAAACTGAAATGTCAAGATATATATTGTGTACTTGATTTGATGCTAACAAAACAAAACTGAAATGTCAAGATATATATTGTGTACTTGATTGATTTGAGGCAAGAATCCAAAGTGGGTTAAAGCAGTTTATTGACTCGTTAAATTGCTGTTTTTGAGCAGATGCGGACAATCGAGCGTTCCGTGAGAAAAAGAGACGAGGAAGACGGGGGACTATTTATCGAGATCAATCAATCCAAAACAACAAAATCATCAAGAACTCAAAATTGCTTAATGCACTCATTCCGTTAAGCTAATATTCTAAAATACTGTATGTTGGGGCAACCTTTAGAGGTCATCATAAACAGGAGGGGGACTACTAGCTCAAGGAGACAACAATGATCAAATGGAAGGGGAGCGAGCACAAACGCGCGCGCCTTTTCAAGAAGTGCAAGCGAAAACTAAAATACACAAAAACATTTATGGAAAGCCTTGTGAGCATTTATTCCGTCTTCTTGATCTCCATCTTAAGGGCCATGTACTAGTACGCTCTTTGTCCTCACTAATAGAACAACTATGTCTCTACTAAGGTCAAACTAGTTCACATCTGGGTGTACTAGTAAGACAGTTCAGCATACTAGTAGAACAATGTTTTCCCCCCCCCACTACTGAATTACATTTCTGCACACTAGTAAGACAACTTGAAATCCGAGGAGGACAACTACAAGCTACTAGTGAAGCAAAACCGTATACATGCTTCTAGTTCTACTGGTGAACCACTAGACATTAACTATTAGAATTCAATAGTATTGTATTACTTGTGAACCGTTAGATGTTACCTGGTAGTACTTGTAGCATGGTTGTCAACTAGTGCAGTTTTGGCTCACTAGTAACATGCAGTTGTCCTACTAGTGCACAAAAAGTTGTTCTACCAGTGCACATAATTGTCTTACAAGTGAAGACAACGTGCGTACTAGTACAAGAAAGATCAAACAGCTTAAATCTGTAACATCGTGCTACTAGTGCGTGACATGTCTACTAGTTGAGGCTTGTAATGCTGGTTGTGTAGCACAGTAGTTTACTAATAAGGTTTGTGTACTAGTAGAAGTGGCACCAGTGGGGGAAAAAAAACTTAACTTTAGTCAGACCGTTGTTCTACTAGTACACTTAATTGCCTTACTAGTGAGGGCACAGAGCATACTAGTACATGAGTGCACTAGTAGGATATGGAATAAATGTCAAACAGCTTTCCACTGCAATTTGTCCCAAACGCACACCCACTTCCTTCTCGTTAACATTACACACCAAATTCATCAAATGATTGGGACATTATATTTCATCGAGTTCAATAAGTGAGCATGTTGGGGACTAAATATGGAGCGATTTAAAAAAAAAAAAAAAAGACAGTTCAAAGCAAGTAAAAGGATTATTGATTACTTCCGGGTAACTTTTACCAAAACAAAACAACAACAACAACAAGGCCCTGATGTGTATCCAAAATGACTTCCAGCACCACTCCAAAGCAAATAGTGCTTTGTTTTTTTTTTGTCCCCCCCCCAAGTAAAAATTAACTTGTTTTTAAAGTGTGAAATGACAGGTGAACATACTGTACAGGGCTAGCAAATAAAAAATAAAAAATGAGAACAATTTGTGTACACACTAATAGCAACATCATGCTAGTGTTTCATATCAGCATTGGAGAGGGGGAAAAAACAAACAAAACAAAAAAGACTACACCCGGCATGAATGCATAGCAGGAGACTTTTTAAAGACTGCGAGTTCTCGAGAGCAACAGTTTCCAGTCGTGGCAGAGAAAATAAAAAAATAAATAGTTTTTGTTGTTGTTGCCTGTTGTCACATGATTGAGCTTGTTTCCTTCTTCCAAGCGACCTGAGAGGTAATGGTTGTATGAGTCATATATTTTATTTTTTTTTTTACTTTTTGTGTTGAGATGAGTAATGTGGAAAAGCTAGAAAAATACACCCCCCCCCCCCCAAAAAAAAAAAAGCTTATGTACACTGAAATACCTTGTCGGGCCGAGTGTGCCCCTAAATGCCATGCAAGTATTATTAGTGTTCCTTTGGTTATGTAAAAAGAAAAAACAAATCTACATGCATGTCAACATTTACAAAAATGTGTAGAAAAATCGCAATTACAAATCTGAAAAATGCATCTCCAATGTAGAAAAAAACAAAACATTGTCATTATTAGTAATATAAGTAGCATCTCTATTATTCTCCATCTAGATTGTATATTAAAGCTAGAACCAAATATATTCTTTTTCAAGTTAGTGAGGGTACACGATGACGAAATGGCAAAACCCTTCATGTTTTGTTGTTTTAAATTTTCCTTCAAGATGCTTTTAAATTCTCTTGATAAATCTGCATAGTGTGTCGTTTATGTGCAACGTGTGCATCACGTTGATGAAATGTTTCTAACCAAAAAAAAAAGTACGGTAAAAGTACGTACGCTTGTACGGTCCTGGTCATAATTAAGTGCTAGGAAAATGCACATGAGGGAAAATACAAAAATAAGGTAGCCACATTTGATAAGAAGCCAAGGGATCACGTGTTGGCAACTGCACCAAGTTTTTTAAACAAATGCACCTACAACTAATGACGTCTAAAGCGGGGTACACACATACAAATTAAAAAAAAATATATATATATATATATATATATATATATTTCTTTAAATGCGAGAGCCCATGTCATGGAAAGTATTCTTGCGACAATCGCCAGTCTCCTCCATGAAAACCAGACGTCTGTTGAGTACCAAGACTGAACTGAGAGAGGCAGCGCAGTGCCACAGGCCACTCACACGTGTCAAAGAAGAAATCGAAGCGGCAAGGGAAACATGCAGAAATGTGTCCCATTTTATCAGTATGGGTGTAATCAACTATCGACAGCTGGACACGTTTAATATTTACGATTGTCAGGAAAACTCCCTCAAAACACCCCACACCGCATGCTAAGCTTTCAGAGACACCCAACAATCGGGCCTTTGCCAACTTTGATCGGAATGAAAACTGCTCAGATTTGGCACCATTATCACCCCGATATATTGGCTAGTCATTCCGTTTCACGTCACAATCACGGAGTCCGTGGCTCGCCCGATCTCAGTGTCGACCACACATGGGGATTTGCGCTCATAAATATTGAACAGGTCGAACATTGACTTTACTGGCCCTGACCGCTTTCCGATTAGATTGGGAAGGCAAAATCATTCTTCACACAGCACTCACCACAGGATAATCATTTAGGATAATCTGACCTTTGCTGACTTTAAGGGGTGAAAAACACTTAACTTTGGTCTTATTGTCAGTTTGAGAGTACCCCACTTAAGTAGCTTTCATTTAGTTTCAGATTACAATCGCAGTGTACGTGGCTTGGCCCAAGGATTTGTGATCGTAAATATTAAACAGATTTAATATTTACGATTGTCGACGCCAACCATTTTCCGATTATATACGAGTGGGGTGGGGGGGGTCCACTGCCAACACACACCACCGGATAATCACTCAAGTGATCAAATAAATGTGCCACTGCCAACTTTGATAGTAAAAAGTGAAAAAAGATTCAATTTGGTGCGATTATCAGTATGTGCATACCTCGCTGAATTGTCCATCATTCCATTTCATTTCACAATTGGGAAATCCGTGGCTTAGCCCATCTTGGTGTTGCCCACACCCAAAAGGATTTGCCATTGTAAATATTAAACAGCACAAGATCATCTTTGAGAGCCCATTGGGCCTTAACCAACTTTGACCGGAATGAAAAATGCTTAAATTTGTAACGATTATCACCCTGCTTCCCTGGCTATCATTCTGTTTCACCTCACAATCACGCAGTCTTTGGCTCGGCCCAACTTGGTGCTGACCACACACACAAGGATTTGCAATTGTAAATATTAAACACATTTAACATGTAAGATATTCAGCCCCGGCCGTTTTTCTAATTCAATCGGGGGGGGGGCAATTACTCTTAACACACCACACCACACCACACCACAATCACTCAGGATAATCTTTTAGAGATATCTGATAATTAGACCTTAGCTGACTTTGATCGTAAAAGGTAAAATGCAGAAATCTGGTCCAATTAAATGGTATTCGAGTTCCCCGCTTAATTAGCTATAGTTCCGTTTCACGTCACAATCAGACTCTGTGGCTCAGCCCAACTTGGTGTTGACCACACACACACACACAAGTATTTGTGATCGTAAATATTGAACAGGTTTAACATGTACGACTTTCAGCCCAAGTTGCTTTCCGATTTAAATCGGGGTGGGTACATCCCTGTTAACACACCGCATGCCACAGGACAATCTTTTTGGAGATGCATTAATCGGGGCTTTGCAGACTTTGATCGGAAGGGGAATGAAAAACTGCAGAAAGGTGTTCTGATTATCAATATGTGTGTACCCTGCTTAACTACACACCGCATGGAGGTGAAAAAAAATAAATCTAAACAAAAACTCAATTGCCCACATAACAATTAGTGTTAAATCAGCCAAAAAAAATAAAAAAAGTCATGCATCGTCTCGAGTAAGAAACGATCGTCGGCGTCATCGTTTCGTACCGACCTGCAGGCTCCTCCTGCAGGGGAAACTGGCCATTTCTTCAACACACACACACACACACACATGCACACGCGGTCTCCATCCAGAGGCCAACAACAGGGTACCGAAGTGTACCGCATCCACATGAAAGATGTTTGTGCGCAACATCTTGCCAACTCTCAGGGAAAGTTGAGAAAGTCTTGATGAAGAAAGTGGCCCTCCTGCCATGTTTTCAAAAGAAATATTTTTTGTTTGTTTTTGTTTTTTTAAATGGAGGAAGAGGAAGAGGGGTTAAAAAGTGTTTGCATAGTCGGTCGTTGTCTTGGCACGTGACGAGAGGCCAGTCCGAGTTGTGCCGCGGCCAGAGTTTTTGGGGGACCGCGTCTGAGAAGCGGGGTCTCCTCTCCTGTTCAAAAACATGTGAAGCATGTTAAGCAACATTTGTGACGGGACAGTGAAAATCGTTGAGATTAGCTCATTAAGACTAAGGGCAGTAAGAAACCTGAGCTAGCAAACAACAATAAAGGAGAAGAACAACGGTAAATACCAGTGTTAATTTCTCTGTAAGGAGAGAAATTTGATCCGAAAGGAGACTATGGACAGCAAGAAAATGGTGCACAAAAAAATACACAAACAAAAGTTGACACACGAGGGTAAATACTGGAGTTAACTTCCCAATAAGGAAACAAATTTGATCCAACAGGAGGTTAAGGGGAGAAAGAAAGAGCGCTGAAACGACTATTATCCAAGAGGAGACTAAGGGCAGCAAGAAAACAGCAGTAAAACTACCTGGCAAACTCTTTAGCTGGGCACCCAGTTGTGGGCGGACCCCTGCGTGGTGGCCGGCCCGGCGTAGCCTTGCCCCGCGGGCAAGATGGGGTCAAAGTTGAAGTCGATGCTGTCTCCATCCATGAGGTCGCTGTTGATGATGTAGTCCACGTCGCAGTCCAGGTTCTCGGTGAACATGTCCACGTCCAGGTCAGTGGGTAGCCGGTCAGGCGCCGCCTGGAAGCTGGGCGGCGCCCCGAACAGGCCCACGCCTTGCATGGCGGTAGGGCAGGCCGTGGGGACGGGGTGATGAGGGGCGGCGTGCTGCGCCTTGAGGCCGGGCATCTGCAGCGGGTCCTGGGACATACCGGAGAGAATCATGCCCAGACCCAGAGGGGAGTGCTGCTGCTGATGGTGCAGGTGGTGCTGCAAGGGACCTTGGAGGGTGCGAGGGCCCACCGCGTTGGCTTCCAGGCTCTTACCGAGCAGCAGCTGAGTGGGTTTGGGCCTCACGCCCACCACCGGGGAGCCCAAGCCCATGAGGCCCGCAGGGGCGGGCACCAGAGGGTCAACCTGCGTCATGAGGACGTCTGTGGGAGGAGGAGAGTCTGAGGTGAGCAGCACCTCCAGGCTGGAGGGCACGTGGGTACCGTAGTGGGCGGTGGCACCATGAGAGGAGTTGAAGAGGGAGTTGCTGAAGGCAGCGGCGGCATCCTTGCCGGCAGGCCCCACTGACGCCTGGGCAGGGGTCTGCGGCCCCTGCAGCTGATGAAAGGGGGAGAAGGACGAGGAGCCGCGGGGAAGCAGGGTTGCGGCGGACGGCAGCGGGGTGGGCGGCGCCGGCGGGGCCGTGCTGGGACTGGCTCCGCCTTGCTGGCCGCTCATCAGAGTCAGCCCGTCGATCAGGTCCAGCTCCTCCATGAGGGTCTCGGCGAGGGTGGGCGTCAGGGCGCTGGCGGCGTAGCGCCCCAGCAGCCCGTCCTCTGGGAGATTGTCGTCGTCCTCCTGCCCCGGCGCGATGGGCGACAGCCGCCCGCTCAGGGTGCTGGCGTTGGAGCTGGTGCGCGGCCGGAAGCTGGTCCACATGTCTGAGTCGTCCAGGCTTCCCCGGGACGAGGGGCTGCTGCTGCTCACGCCCCACTTGGGGAACTGCTGGGACGAGTTGGGGCTATCGGCGCCGGCCCCCCCGGCACCCGCTGCGCCATCGCCCTGCAGCACCCCCTCGCCACCGGCCCCAGCGCCCGCCTGCTTCTTGGTCTGCTTGGCGCGCATGCGGCTCTTCAGCAGCTTGCTGCTGTTGTCCATGGAGGTGGCGCGGCGGCGAGGGGCTTTGCCCGTTTTTCCCCCTTCAGGGTTGAGCATCCACCAGGAGCTCTTGCCCGTCGACTCATTGTGAACTCTCAAGAACTTGTTGTGCAGGGACAGATTGTGCCGGATGGAGTTCTAGGAGGAAAAACACATTTATGAAGGAGCCCACTCTTCAAATGACTTCTTCACAGTGTTCCTCAAATAATTATTATTCTTTACTTGCAGATACACAAATTCTTTTGGGCGCCATCTCGAGACATCTTGGTACCAAGGAACTATGTTGACATGAGTGAAGAAGCTCCATGTAGTGCTTTGCCGCCATCGTGTGGCATTTGTAGGCAATAATAAACCTTTATGGGGGGCGACAATTACTTGGGGATTTCGAGCTTGGTCTAATACTGTAAATTACACCTCCTCCGGATTTTTTGGTTTCAGAAATAACTCCAGCTCACAGCCGTATTTGGTACAGTGAACCCCGTTAATCGGGGAAATACAGACTACAAAAAAATATTAATAATCCAATTTGTAGAGTTCAATATTACAGTGCCATTTTTCCCTATTAAAAAACAAAAACACCAAATTAGATTTTTTTTGGGGGGGGCGATGGGCTGGAACAGATTAATAGAAATTTCATTCATTTCAATGGGGGGATGATTTGAGATAAGAGTGCTTTGAGTTAAGAGAGTGATCACGGAACAAATTAAGGTACCATTGTGCAGTAAACACCAGCTATTCACAAAGGAAAGGGATTGAGCCCTGTCACGTATAGCGAAAACACGCAAGAAATTGAGAATCCCACTAAAATTACACTATTTAAACTTTACTTATATATAAAAAAAAATATATATATATATATGTATATATATATATATATATATATATATATATATATATACATACATACATATATATATATATATATACATACATATATATATATATATATACATACATATATATATATATATATACATACATATATATATATATATATACATACATATATATATATATATATATATATATATATATATAAAAATATATATAAATTTTTAGATATATATAAATATAACAATATATATATTTATATATATATATATATATATTTTTATATATATATATTTATATTATAATTGCCTAAAGCTGCCACAAGATGGGGGCAAATGACCAATTTTGTCTAAATGAAGCTCCTCAACGCCCTTCAGCACCAAGATGGCACTAGAGGGCGCCAAAGCAACACTGTTACTGCTTTGGCCTGAGCACAAAATCAGTTGAGTTTTTCAGCCAATAATGGAGGCTAGGTTCCCCAAAAAAGCAAATGCCGAACTGCGAATATGCGGCAGTTAAAGTTTTATCTATTCGGCTTTTCTCTAGTTGTCAAAGCATCGATTTTTCGCCAATATAAAAGCACTTAGAGTAGCTGGCCCCAACCCAGCGGTTGAGCAGCACTGTTGTTGTCTGCCGCAATTGATGACGACGCCCAAAGCGGGACTGACCTTCCACCCGGCCGAGCTGTTGCTGTCCCCTTTGTCTCGGAAGTAAGGCACGGTCTTCACCATCCACTCGTAGATCTGCGCCAGCGTCAGCCTCTTGTCGGGCGAGTTCTCGATGGCCTGACTGATCAGGTCGGCGTAGCTCTGGTTGCCCCAAGCGTTGCGCCTGGACGAACCTTTGCGGGGCGTCACGCCGCCGACGGCTGCTGGCGTCGGCCGTCGTCCCCGGCCCCGCCGCCTTCTCCGGCTCGGACGTCGACACCGCCGCATGCTGCCGCTGCTGCGGTTCCGGCTTCTCGTCGTCGGCTGACGGGGTCCCGGCGGCGGACTCGGCGCCGTCGGGGGCTTCCTGCTTCACGGCCGAGATGTCCGGCCGGGGCAGCGGCCACGTGCACGAACGGGGACGGCTCTGCGGCTCAAAATCCGGGTCAATGGGAGGCACCAGCAAATCCTCCATTGTGATCTTCTCCTCCACCTCCTCGCTAGTTCCGCTCTACTCCAGAAACACCGGAACTACTTAAAACCCACCTCCAATGTTTTTATCCCAGGAAGGAAAAAATAACAATATACTGACTGTAAACACTGGGGGCCTATCAAAAAAAAAAGACTAATAATCTGGGCACACCAATATCTCCAGCTAATCCTCAGATTGGAGATTAGGGAACCCAAATAATCCCTTTTATACAAACTGTCATAAAGCTTCTGATTTATAGCGGAGGAAACGGGAGCTCCTTTGTTTGAAATAGTTGTGAATTCCCCTTGTGGAGGAATAATCTGAAATCTTTTTTATTTATAAATAGACTATTAACAAAAAGAAGATGCCTAGCAACATAAATTTGGACTAAAACATGAAAAGTACTTTCAAATAATTACTTTTAGTAGTAGGGAGTTTGAGAGTAAATGGATGAGTTTGTAAACAAAGTGATGATGATGTTGATAGGTGTTGCTAGTTGAATTTCCGCTTGAGGAAAATAAATTAGACGTAAAACAAATAATAATAATGTGTGGGCTAAAAAAATGAATAAATAATAAAAAATTAAAAAACGACCCAATTTCTTTTAAAAAGACGTCAAAAGACCACCAATGCTACGACGACTACACACTGACAGCTCAGTCTGGGCCGAGCCTTACGACGTACAACCACAACACCGCTTTAACCACTAGTTGGGGGGGGGGGACTACAAAATGGTGGTGATTACTTACAAAAAAAAAAGGACAAAAAGAAAGAGGTGAGTTTTACTTACTAACCGTAAGCGACTAAAAGAAACCAGTCAGAAAGGTGCGGTGTTTTTAGGTGTGCACACTCCGCCACATGTCGCCATCTGCCATGATTGTCCACTCGTGGCGCCGCACACGATGCCACGAGAGGCAGTTACAAAACACCTCCGACTCCGCCGAGGCCCCGGAGCTCGCCCCGCCGGGCTTCTACCCCCGCGACGTCGACGCCTCGATTCCAACAAGTAACCGGAAAAAAAAAAGCCCCTTCGGTGGAGGAGTCGAGCAAGTGCCCCCGGGATGAGACTCCCAACTTTGGGGAAAACAAGCCCCGGGTCGCCCCCCGGTCACGTTAGCCGCTTAAGCTCCTGCTACTCCGGAGTTTACAAGGCGCCGAAAAGTCCGCCGAAAGCCAATAAGAACTCGCCCGAGGTGGCCGTGTGGTGGCGGCGACGACTCGGCTTGAGGCTGTCGTCGTCCCGGTGGTCCGAAGATGCGCTCCTCGGGGCTCTTTAATAGTTTGTTTGCGTTTGTTTTGTTTTGACTCGACGCGAAGACTCCCTTCTGACGTCTGTTTACCACTGTCAAGTAAAACGCTCTGCGCATGCGCCGAAGCGCATTCTGGGAAATGCAGTCGTAAACTAAATTTGAACCTTTTATAGCGCCTTATGTAACCGTCCTAGGTTCCAGGCACGTACAGTCCACGCGGGCCAATGAAGTGTTAACCTGAGCTGGGTAGAGTAAGCCAAAAATTGTACTCAAATAAGAGTACTGTTACTTTACCATTATATGACTCAAGTAATATGAAACAATAGTCCTCCACATAACTACTCGACTAACTATTCCGTCAAAACAAAACAAAACAAAAAACTACTGAGGAACAGTTGAGTAACTTCTGTTAATTATTTATTTTTTTAATCAGCATGAAAGTCAAACAGAACAAAACGTAAAATAAGAATGCACAAATTCATATATTGCCCAACAATATTACTGTAACTAAAACAATAACAAGTTATAAAATAACATACATTTCGGCCAATTCAGCCACAAGAGTATTATATAATGATATAAACATAAAAATACAAGCAGCTGGCGAAATGTATCTCAATGTAAAAGTAAAAGTCATGCTTCTTCTTAAAAAAAATCCTCAAGTAAAAGTAAAATGTATGCTGCATTAAAACTACTCTGTAGTAGTATTATTTATCCCAAAAGTTACTCAAGTACATGTAGCAAAGTGGACGAACACAAACACATTTTCTCATCAAAAAGTTGATATTTATAGAATATATCCAGAGGTGGAAAACGTACTCATATAGTATAGTAGTAGAAGTACAAATACAGGTAGAGGTTTTTTTTAAAGTCTCTGTTAAAAATAAAAGGACTGATTTAACTCATTTGCTTATATACATACAGACTTTGACATTTACTTAAGATCAACAGTAAAAATACCATAGTCGCATTTGTTTTTACATCGTAACGTCATCCGCAGGGGTTTAAAAAAAAGTAACGAGCCTGTTTGCACAAAGTAAGAAGTAAAAAGCACAGATATCTGGTTTCAAATCTACGTAGTATATGGAAAAAGTCGTCAGAAAAATAAATATTTGCGTAAAGTACACATATAGCTGAAAAATCTACTTGTGATTTCCGCACCACTGAATATATCTCACTTATACACAGTTAATTCTCACTATACCAAGACCACAAATATTTTAGTACAGCAATTGTATGGGAGGGGACAAAGTCTACTCTGTTGGTTATGTTTACCTGCCTTCAAACAATGTTTTCTGTTCTTTCTTTTTTTTTTTTTTTTTTTTTATTATCAATACAAAGCAGATAAACAGGAAGCAGAGACTTGTGAAACGTGCAACCCAAAATAACAGATATAATATCCCATTAGTTATAAAAGTTAATTTTAGAGTTCATATTTGTTGTTGTTTTTCCCCTCACGTAGTCGTTGTGTGATGACGAACATATTTCCCGTTATACTGAAACATACAAAGTAAGTTATATTTTGTGTATTTCTGTTACTCATCCTTCACTCCCGGTTTAGTAAAAATAATAGATATCGCTTACATAGGTGAGCTAGATGACATATTAAATTGTGGTGTCCCCTCCTGCCTTGATAATGACAATAATGTGTCAGGAAGAAGTTAAAAAAAAAAAGTGCACATTTTAAATACACAAGGCTTCCAAACTGACTTTTGGCCTAGAAATATTTTCAAATACATCACTAGTTAACTTTTAAACGTGTAATGCAAAATGAATCAACTCGTATCACATTTAATAAGTGCGACAGCAACAGTGCAATCCTAAATGCCAGTGGTGGGAAGTACAAGTACTTCGTGATTGTATTGAAGTTGATTTTTCAGGTATCTGTACTTTACTTGAGTGTGTATTTTTTTCTGATGCCTTTTAACTTTAACTATATTTGAAAACATATATCTTTTCTACGTTATACTTTGTCAACATAGGCTTGTTACTTTTTGCATCTTCCGACGATGGCGACATGACATAAGTAGGGAGAGGGAACGTCAAGCCTGGTCGAGACTTTTAGCTTCTAATGGTAAAAATGGTTTCATCCGAAAAAAAAAAAAACATTCAGGTAAGGTGTACTTTTTTTTCAGCTAAGTTTGATAATTTTTTATTGTGCTAAGTTAATGACATTTGCATCATATATCATTGACGGTTTAAAAAAAAATTTCATCATTTATACTTTTTACTGTTGTACAGTACTTATTTTTAGTATCTGTACTATGTGTACTTCTACACTGTGTGGGGACTTCTGACCCCTCTAGATATACAAGTATTCTATAAATATTTGATTTGATGATAATGTGTTGGTGTTTGTTACTAAAGTAACATTTTGGGTAAACCATGCTTGTCATAGTAGTTGTAATACTTTTACTTTTTTTAAAAAAAAATTAAAGAATAAATAAGGTCAGAAATATTAGAAAATATACCATTGTTGTTGTCAAAGTGATTGTGAGTACTTTTGCCACCCCTGATAAATGATACATAAATTCGGGAACGATGGGTTATTTTGATTGGAGAAGAATATTTGGTCTGGTTATTTATGGTTTTATTATTATCATTATTATTATAGGTGGCCATTGGAAAAGGAAATCTGTTCTCAGTTGCCTGAGTTGGAGAAGTAAGTAAATAAATAAATAAATAAGTACATAAATAAATAGCGGTGTCAATTTTGACGCAGAAGTAACAGTTGCCGTGTTTGAACTTCATTTCCCGGCGTGCCTTGCGACGGTTTTGTGTTGTGTGTACAATCAGCTGACATCCGGCGTCTTCCCGTCCATTAGCCGACGAGATCCACACTCAGCCTTATCCATCCGCATTCGATCTTTCCTCCCCCGTAAGCAAAGCGCCACTCGATGATTTTCCCACGCTACTGAATGCGCACTTTCGCCGTCGTCGTC
Organism: Phycodurus eques; assembly: GCF_024500275.1. Lineage (NCBI taxonomy): Eukaryota > Metazoa > Chordata > Actinopteri > Syngnathiformes > Syngnathidae > Phycodurus > Phycodurus eques. The sequence goes on from NC_084533.1 coordinate 21,645,338, forward strand.
AAATGCAGGTGAGCTCGACGCAAGCCAAAAAGACGGCGTTGCATTTTGAGCTTCTTAGCCACTTAGCTTCCCAATAGCCAGCGGCGGCAGGTTAGTCAGTCGTAAGCTAATGTAGCTAGCTGCTAAGATGGTGGGGCTGTTCGCAGCACCCTGACGTATTTATGTCATATATAAGGAGAGCAAATGCTTGATATTACGACGCTGCCGTGCACACAGTTGCGGCGCTTGTGAAAGCTCACGTCGTCGTGTTGTTTGCGCCAGGGCTCTGGCCCCGTCTGCTGCAGCTGAAGCACAACCGTCCTGCCCCCTCTCCGCTCCGGCTACACTGCCTCGTCTCCTCGCCGAGCCATGAGCACCCACCGGGACCTCGACATGGTGAGTCCGGCTGTCCAATCTCGTGTTGTATTGTGCTTGCCCTTGTGCGTACTTCAACGTCCCATGCATAGCGACCGTTTCGCCGTGACGTCAGCCCTTGCGAAAAGAAGAAGCGTTCTCCGATTGCATCACTCGTAAACAAACCATTCTGTCATTTGACTCAAGGCAGAGCCATTGGGACATCAAGGATGGTGAGTTGACCTTTAGTAGTGTGAAGTGTCAGTCAAAAAGCAATTGCTTCATTCAGAGGTAGAGGACACGTCAACCGTAATTTTCATTTCAACAGGTAAGTTGATGCAAAAAATAGGCTTTGTGCAAATTCAGATGGAGTTAACGTGGTCGTTGAGACTGGCTAATAAGTTGCCTTTTCTGGTGGTTGGAGGAATGGCACAGACGTTCCGTTTTGACGCTGAAACACATACCGGAATATAAAGCTGGCATTACCTCACAGGCTTGCCTTTATGTTTTGCTACATTACTCAACGACAACCTGACTAAGCATGTTATACATAACTGAGAAAAATTGTAGCTACTGCAGCATCAAGCAGTCCTGCGACCTTCTGTCTACAACTATTTATGACGTACACATGCTGTGTTTATTCTTTACTATGTACTTTAACGACTTATGGAGGGTTTTTGTTCATTCTCGAATCTTCATTAGTTTTTTTTTCTGTGCAGGATTGAGTGCCAAATTAAACCACACTTCAACTGACTGCCATCTGCAAACTCTGTTTAGCTCTTGACCATTATCTTGACCTGGGCCTTTGGCTTTCTGTCATTATTTTAAGTGGCATCAGTTCATCATTATTATAGTTTTCTCTTTCTGTATTTAGCACGCCGATACCAACCTTTTCAAAATAGGATAAAGATGAACAAAGGTATGAAAGCTTGAAACAGGGATCTAGCCAAAACAGCAAGGCTGCAACTAAAGATGGTTTTCATAATCAATTAATTGGTCAATTATTTTTCCGATGAATCAGATTTAAAAAAACAAAAAACAATTTCCATCCCTTTATTTAAAAAGAGGACATTTCAAATTGGCTGTGCACAATCATGCACAAACAGGATTGGTGCATGAACATCCAAGAGCTCTTATGAATTATTGTTGTTGAAATTATGTAATTTTCTTTGCATGTTATGAATTGTAAAAATAATAATAATAAAATTAAATGTTGACGTTAAATATCTTTACAATAGGCCATGGAACAACATGCAAAAACATACAAATGAAGCCTACAATTTCTGCCAAATCTTTGTATTTATTTATTTATTTTTAAGTGCACAAAAAACTGATATTTGGTGTTGTTTAAACGGGACCTGGGCTTTCAGAATAATACACAATAAAGGAAAAACTGAAGAGCAAGGGTCTCAAATCCGATGATATTTTGCAGCCCCCCTACTTGACCGCTGTTTCAGTGCGGTTTTTTTGCCTGGCTAACATAGCGGAGGCTCATGACAGCTTTCGGCGGTGTTTGTCGACAAGTTAGCCAAAGTGAATCAGCAACGTTAGTCACTTGGTTGAAATGTTATCATCAGTGTAACACAAATTCATGGATAGATGGATAGATAGACAGATGCCACAAAAAGCCAAGTTTAGCCTGTGCTATAAGCAGAAGTCATGAAGAGTCTTCGCCCCATTTATATGTTTTTGGCCGTGTGGTGGCGAATTTTACAGGTTGCGAATCGTCCTTGCACTTTTGGTGGTTTATTTATTTGTCCCTCTAAATCAAGTTGTCTGTAAGCCATTTCCTTTTAACGGGCAAAGCTGTAAAAGAAGTTTGAAAGGATATTGAAGTGTTTTGAAGTCATATATTGTGGGATAGTTATAGTTTCAACTATTAAAATGAATGTGGGGAAAACACAAATATGAACACGTTTTTTCTGTATAATGATTATAATACACCCAATAGACCAGTGATTCGGCTAACAAGGCAGAGACGAAAACCCAATGTGTGGCGTGTGGATTGACATTATCCAACGAAGCACCAGTTTTCAAAACTGAAGCGTCATATACGTATGTGCGTAAAATTTTCAAGATTGATTTTCGAGACATTGTCAGGCAGATTTAAATTCAGATCGTTCCGATTCCAGTGGTATAAGTATAATTTTTAAAACTGGTGAAAATTGACCACTTTCTGGTAAATGTCTTCATACAAAGACAATAGGGGTTGCGATTTTAGGTGTCCGTTTTGTAGGGCAGGAACAACGCATCGATGGAATCGATAATTAAAAAGCATTGGCAACAAATTTCATTATCGATTAGTTGTGTCGCACGATTATTACGTCAGTAACCCGCAGCGTCGCCCCATTATTAGTCCGTCATCGTGTATGTGCCTTGTATTTGGGAGAGTGAACTATTCCTGCTGTGTGTGCCTTGGCCTCTAAGGGGCAGTGTGGTGCACGCATGTAGATAACGCAACATCATCAGAAGGCCTCAGACCAGAAGAAAATCTAATTTTAACTGCAATTAAAATAACTTGTTTTTCACAGAGTAGGAAGAATATGTATCTGTGCGTATTGTTATATTAACTGTCTATATTTGTTAATACAGTGTTTGTGTGTGAATATTCTTTATTTGCAGGTAAATCCCTCCTGTGGGGTCAAATGGTAAACTGTGCTAGCCGGTCAATAGGGTTTTGCATTATGCTAGCATTAAGCTGGAGATGTATTAAAATGAAGTACTGTATGGGTACTGTATCGGTTGTATTAAAATATGTAATGAAATTTGTGTTTAGTTTTACGGTCAACTTCACCTGCAGCGTCAATAAACAGCTTAAAAGTAGGCAAAGGTTAACTCTTTTTGAGGAAATGAATGAATAAGCTTGAAGTGTTACTGTTGTTTGTAAAATATGACTGGACACTGAGTGTGAGTGAGGCAGGACCGATTGCGTTCAGACATGGATGAATAACTTGTTGCAAAGTCGTTTCTAGGGTAATTGTACGTCACAGGTGTCAAACCCGTGGCCCAGCTGCGCCCTGCCACATAATTTTATGTGGCTTCCGATTTCAAAACGAGTTATCCATCAATTTATTGTGTATTTGAAGTAATAATTCATTTATATGGGTTCACAGTCATAACGGCCCTCCAAGGAAAGCCATAACTACAATGTGGCCCGATTGACATACTTTTTTGAGTAGACATCTGTATATGGTCTACAGCAGAGGTCTCAATTTATCCGGGGGCCGCTGGAGATCGAGTCTGGGTCATATCAAGTTTTCCACAAAAAAGGTTTTCAAATATTAAAGTGCAACTAATCCAATCTTCTCAATCTTTATTATTAGCGGTTCAGAACAAGTTTGGAATTTTGCATAACCCTCAGCATGTCAAGTTGAGTAATAGACTTTACGCCGATTTTATCGGCTGATAATTAACATTTTATGCTGTTTGGCTGATTGGCTTTAATGTCATAATTCGCAGAGCCGATCAATGACGTCATTGATCGGCTCCACAAAAGACATTTATTCCGACATTTGACGTAGACCTGTAAATATCTGACGGCCAATAAAGTTATTTAAAAAACAAAAAAAAAAACATGTCGGCGCTGTGGAATAGACAACACTTCTGAGACAGACAACATGTAATGCCGGATCAGACTCCAAGACAAATTTGCTCTTTCAGGATTGCACTATGTCAGACTACTGCAATAAAATCTTGTATTCCGATACCGCCACATCCCGATTTTTTACGATCATTGGACTTTATCTTGTCAACTCAGATGTGACCGGATACACTCGTTACCGTGGCGACGACAACAAGAGTTGAGCGCGCCGACTGTATTATAAAAACAAAATGGGGAAAAACGTGTGTTGGTGGTCACCGGTGCTCAGGACAGGAGAGGACGTTGGTTTAAGGCTTGGTTGAGGTATGTTCACATACTTTTAATACGATACGGCTCGCAAGCAGGCAACAAAACGTTATGTAGCCTAGCAAGCTACCGCTAACACGAACGGTTGGACGTAAACATGCCGCCTTTCTTTCGACTCATGCTCTAAAGTTTCGGTGTGGGTGAAGTAATTTAATTAAAAATAATTTAATTACAGTAAGTTAGCACCCATTATTTCTGTCATGTAATGTTGGTTTGACCTGACTGATTAGAATACACGATCTGACTAGAGCAGGGATTTCAAACCTTATGGAGCCAAGGAACATATTTTACAATTGAAAAATCTCACGGCACACCAACAAACAAAAATGTCACAAAATGTGGATACATTAATTACTGTATGTACTTCCTGTCATCTAATAGAAGACCGTTGATTTGTTCTGTCTGTCACTATGCCTCACTGACATAAATAGAGGAACAAATCTACATTATTTATTGTAATAATTTTTGGAGCAATTAAGTACACAAGTATATACAGTAAATATACAGTTCATTTAAATAGACACATTCCGCTATCATGCGATCGGATCAGTTATCGGTTTTCTAAACTCACTGATCGGCCCCAAAAATCCTGATCGTGTAAAGCCTAGTAATAATGATATCTGATGCCATATTTCTTGAGCACCACAACTTTCTCTGTGCATACAAGACACGTCAGGTTCCCCGTGTGCTCAACAACAACAACAAAATCTGTCTTCAACTTTCCCTAAATTGGCTGTGCTTGTCGCCAACCTCTCTCTTTATGGCAGGTTTTGAGAAAGAGATGACTGGGACTCGGTGACAGAATATATTTTCCTTCCACTTGGTGTCACTTCAGAAGTACAGTATATTACATGGTTATCTCCTCAATTTGAAGCCGTTTTTGGCTTATGTAGGTAGGTGGGTGGGTGTGGGTCCGGGGTAATGGATTCACCAATGTCCACAAACACTTGGCTGAGACAGTGACTGCTGCCCCCGTAAATGCCATCTGTCTAATCTCAGTTAAAACGTTGCCCTACTTTCCTTTTAAGGTTGAGACGCCCATTGATTGTACCCCGGCCGGCGCTAAGTCTTGACCGCCGTGCCCCTCGTTCCCAGTTTGCAACATGCACAAGTCGATGTAAAAGATACCAAGTTGTAATTTGACAGGTATTTTTCTCATGGCGAGCATTCCTTTAAATAGCAATATTTTATCAGGTGTAGCATTGACAAAATAAGTAAGGTCAGCTTGTCTCATACACACAACAGTATTCTAAAGGTCAAATGAAGCTCCAATCCTTTATTTGCTGTAAACATTGTCAAACATAATTTGTAAGTGAAATGCAGTTTAGTAGCTTTCTCAAATGAGGACTAGCAACACCTCGATGGTAATGTGCACAAAAATCTTTGATGTGTGTATTATGACTAATTTTTATTTACTCGACTAAACACAAATCAAGAAAAAGTGTACAGAATCTGATACGATATGATTTTGTCACCCCATCTATTTAAGAAGGTAAGGTTGCATTTTAGTTTTAGAAAAGGTTTTCACAGGGTTGCTTGAATTTGTAATTTATGGCTGATTATTCAAATATATTATAAATAAGGAAGCTCAAGTAAATTATCTTATCAAAAATGGTATATAAAAACATCCTTTTGTTAGCGATTTTTCCACATGCACGCAAAGTATATTAAGGCGTTGCATTACATTTTTCACAGGCATGCTTGAATTTTAAATGTATAACTAAATAATACATTTTAAAAAACAGGCAACATCAAGTAAATTATCTTACAATCAAGGTTAGCATTGAAAACAAATATTAGACACATGTCCACGATACAGTAAAATTTTGATCATTGAATAAAGCTTGGGTTGTGAAATAAAAACATATTAAAAAAATTAACTGTTGATTTGTTTTGACCTTTTTGTCAAGGTGAGTTCATGCTTCAATTGTTTTTTTTTTCCCTTTATAGTGTTCAAGGACTTTAACTAAATTATTAAAATGAGGGAGCATCAAGTCAACAATCTTACAATCAAAATTAGTATTGAAATACAGATATTATTTTTGTTTTTCCACAGGCCAAAGTCCAGGATACATTCATGAAAAATACGTCTCTTTACCCAGTAATAGTTTTGGTACAACTAATACTCAATACTAAATAAAGTCATTGCATATTATAAAGATAAAAAAAAAAACTCATTAAAAATAATTTAAAATGAACTGTTCATTTGTTTTGCTCTTTTTGTCAAAGTGACGCTGTGCTTGAATGTTTTTTATTTTTTTATGGTGTTGAAGGGCTCTTTAACTAAATTATTTCAATTTGGGAGCGTCAAGTAAATGTGAGCTACAGTCAAAAATTTTATGAAAAACAGGTTTGTGTAAAAAGACTTGGTGGCTTCTTTTGTTTTTCCATAATTGCTTTCATATTAAGACATTAAAATATAATAAACAAGAAGATTGGTTGTTTCTGGAACACTGAAAGCACTTGAATTTCTCGTAAAAGGTGCATTAATCCTTAATGATGTAGTGCGCCTTGTGCAATCCATAAGCAGAGCTGTATAAATGTGTTCCCTGGGGCATTAGCTGGGTTGCTGGTGATTTTTAGGAAAAATGTAAGGCTATCAAGGCGTGACTAAGCCTTTGAGAGCCCCAGTAGCCCCTCATCGTCATGATCAAAACAAGAAAAAGTCATTTCTAACAGCGTTTGAAGGATTTGATGTGGGCCTTTGGATTGGAGAACCTCAAGGACGATGGCGATGCAAGATGTTGCCACGGCAAATGGGGCAGATTAGAGGTTGTTTTCATTTTGATGGGGGGGGGGTGAAAGGGATGGGGAGTGGAAGCTTGTTAATATGACATGGGTATGTAACCCCACTTTGAGGTTATTCGGTTCAGAAGGGGGGAAGGGGCTACCGGGGGGAGCATCATGTTTGTAAACAGATCAGAGCGCGGGATTGTCCTCCCTTGACGTCACACCTCGTGGTTAAGTCTCTTTGTTCTTGCCTCTCGTCTTGCTTGACGCTTGCATAGCAGTAGAAATTATAGACTATATTAAAGGGCTTTTATCATTTTTTGTATTTGCACAACAAATCGCCTGGAAGTGTGATTTATTTGTCTTATAGCCACAGAAAAGTCTTTGAAACACATTTGTTCGTATTTTCAAGCATTTTTCCGCATTGAAAATAAAGGAAATGGAATTAGAGTAAACACCCATTCAGGGTTTAACCACTGTAAGTGAAAATATGCGATATAGAGAACCCATACAGATTTTTTAAATGTTTAAATAGTTTTACCCCTCACACATGCTTTGAATACATTTAAATTTCTTAAGGCCCACTTATTTTAAGTAATGCTTAGCGCCTGTTCTCACTCTCTTAATGTAAAGAAATGGGAAACTACTGAATTGTATAACACCACTTTGAGGAAATGAAAAGACTCGCTGACACTGTGTAAAGTGGGAGGAAAAAGTAAAAATTACATAAACAAGCATACCATTCTCAGTACACTGCCGATTGTGGCCCATCAAAGCAACTGTGTGTGTGTGTGTGTGTGTGTGCGCGCGCGTAAACGTGAAAGTGAGTGACACACACCCACACGCCATTGCTCCCGCCACAGTAATTTTGATGCGAAGAAACCTGAAAACCTTTTTTCTGACTACATGACGTGAGCCGTGCAGCGCGTTCAACCAACTCACAGACGAAGTTGAGAGTCCTCACTTTTCATTCTAAATATTATTTAATATTTTATATTATGTAAGTCATTTTGGGAGGCATCACTGTGTAAAACTGACACAACAAAAGAGAATTTAACTTTGTTTCTTTAAATACCAAAATGTTCAACCAAAGGATATAATTTCATATAATATCCGCTAGCTTAACGCTGTAGACAGCCAAATACAAGTTTGCCTAGTTGTCACGGTAATTATAAACCTGCAATAAACTGTTACTTAACGCACGGTGCAGCAACACATACAACAACAGTACAGCAATAGTCATGAGCATACATTCTCGCTGATGTGTGGGAACCAGAGGTGGGTAGATTAGCCAAATATTATACTGTTACTTTATAATAATAGGACTCAAGTAAAAGTAAATAGTAGTCATCCAAATATTTACTTGAGTAAGAAAGTACTCAACGAAAAAACTACTCGAGTAAAAAGTAATTTGTGAGTAACTACTGATTTATTTTTAAATTGTAATTTTTTTTTGAAATCAGAGCATGAACATCAAATAAAAAAAAAAAATTATATATATATATATATATATATATATATATATATATATATATATATATATATATATATATATATATATATATGTGTATATATATGTATATGTGAGGTCGACACACACCTTCCACCATTTAAATTTTTAAGTGCCCAAAAACCAACAACACATGCATTGGGCCCGACAGAAACATTATTTGCTTTAGTCACTGAAATGACTTCATGAAGAAGCTGTTTGCTGACCAGAGCTAGTGATTGTGCGCGCGTGTGCGACACCATAGGGATAGTGCTAATTTTGCCATATCCACTGCCAAAACAACAATAGAAACATCCGCAACTTACCGCGAGGTGTTTTCTCAAGCTAGAAGTGGGCTGAAATGTCCAAGTTTGGGCAGTCACAATTGAGGATCTCCATGACAAAACTGTTGTTTTTTAGTCTGTAAACACTCGCGTGGCCATTATTTTTTTTTTGCCCCAAGATGAGTCATTTTGATTGGCTCGTGAAGGCTGCGTGTGCAGTCATGTGACTGCCTTGTCACCTGATTGGTGAATTGGAGTCAAATGGCACTAGTGATCCCGTTGGATCGGCGCAATGGGCGCCCTATGCGGAAGTCGAAGATGGAGTCTAAAACTAGACGCCCACACGCATGAATGGATAAATAAAAGTAGCGAACGGCATGTTGATCATTGTAACGGAGTAAAAGTGTCGATCCTTCTTCACATAGAGACTCAAGTAAAACTAAAATAAGTATAGTGCATTTAAAGTACTCTGACAAGTACGGTTTATCGAAAATGTTACTTGAGTAAATGTAACATTACTATTATATATTATTTTATAATATATAATATTATATATTATTATATATTATAACATTACATTATGGAGCACATTACTACCCACCTATGGTGGGAACGATTATTACTGCAGCTTAGTAGGTGGCCTTCTCTGCCGCTTCTTCTTGCTCTTATTACACACTGCATATATTCCAGTAGAGCTCGGTGCTGCCTGGCATGTTGTGGTCACTGAAGGCGCAAAACTAACTTCAAACTTGCAAGAATAAGGTTTAAAAAAACAAAAAAACAAAAAAAAAACGATGGCTTAAAATGCTGCAATATAGTGGGCTTTACTGTATTATGAAACTGGCTGCAACTAACGATTCTTTTAATAATTTTTATTTATTTATTATTAATCGATGAATCAGATAAAACTTTATTTCCAGCCATTTATTTAAAAAAGGACATCATTTCAAATTGACAGTGCAGAAAATGCACAGGCATAAATTTATTATGATTCAGTTACTAGTTTCATCTGTAACATCTCAGAAAATGACGCTCCCAAGAGTGTGCTTGCAGCTTTCCATCGCTCCAGTGTTATTGAGGTCAAACGTCCCTAGTGGAACCTCAGTTCACAAATCAGTTTCAGAACAAACTTTTATTAATTTATACATATTGCTTGAATTCATGGACTATACTTCCTGACAGTCACAAGAAATTATCACTTGTATGAACAAATGTATCATTTATATGATTTATATTACACTGGAGTCGTTTGAAATTCCTGCTACATGTTTTAAAGCACTTTGAAGCAGGAGTCATCTTTCTACTTTTGGTTCTTTGTTCCAGCAGGTTGCGTGGTGGTGGTTAAAATCCCTCCCAGTCACCCCCCACACACACACACACACACCCCTGCCCGCTTCTTTGCTACGCATTTGCTATGTAAATTTAATAACATGGCCCAGAGCTGTCTGGGACACCTGCGGTTATTGCATTAGACTAACAGCACGGACAGATTGACGGACTCACGGGAGCTGGCCGTCCCTCTGGCCCCGCCCCTCTCTCTCTCGCGGTGTCCGGCCAACACCGTTCATTTGGGCGCGGCGTCAGAAGGGCGGAGATCGGTTGCAGGTCAAAATCTCATTAGAGCAGAATGCCCATCTCTTCACAGCCGCCCACGTGGCCCCTCGTGCTGCCCGAGGTTAGAGGAAGTGGGCGGAATGGAATCAAGGGACATAATGTGACGTGATGTGATGATCAAGATGATGATGTTTTTTTTTTTTTTTGGACATCTCAGGTGAATCTCCGCCTCATCCTGGTCAGCGGGAAAACGCAGGACTTCACCTTTTCGCCAAACGACTCAGCCACAGACATCGCCAAGCATGTGTTTGAAAACTGGCCCACGGGTGAGCAACATTTGCAAGAGACCATTTCATGTGGTCTAAACAATAAGCACCAGGATGCTTCTGGGTGGCAGAAGAGTGACTGACTACAGCTGACCATGAAAATAAATGGTAGGCCAGGCTCAATTACAATGCGCGAGTGCGAGCCGTTAGCCTCCATCGAGCGTGACTAAGTTTAAGGCGTTCCATGTATTCCGATCGTCTTAATTAATTAGCCAGTCCCTCAAAGGTCATGTTAACTGTGTCTGAATTTTCAACATATCTATTTTTGAATCAAGTTACCTGTTGAAATGTGAATTACACCTGGTGTTCCGTCGCCATTCCAAGCAATTTATTTAGCATTTTTTCCAACTGACATTCACATTCAAACTATGGCAATAGAGAAGGCTAAAATCTGAAGGCTAAAATGTCTCGGCCTTGGTCATTTGACATGGAAGCATATATATATATATTTTTTCAATGTTTTAAACTAGCCGTGCTGTGGGAGAAAGCCATCTTTTGCCACCCAGAAGAACATGTGACATCATGTTGTAATGTCCAAGACAGTGATTCTTAAGTGTGGTACAACTACTGGTATGCAAAAGAATTACTGAATTAAATGTTCAAACTCTGAATGTTATAGTAACAGTCAACTAAAAGGAAAAAATAATCCTGGACAGAACATTTATTAAGTACAGCTGAGTTGTATTTAAGTTAAGCACAATACATTTGTGTTTAAATTTTTAGGACTGTTTATTTCCAAACATTTATTTGCCATTCATTTTAATTGTATTGTTATTTAAGTACTTTTTTAAACAAACATTTCCTATATTTAAGCAGTGTTAATGTTCAAATTGTGCATGATATTTCGTTAGCTTACAATAATAATATACTTGTTTGTACATTTCGGACTGATGTCATTGTCCAACAAATGAAAAATACAATTTAAATATTTGTAAACTATCTGTAGCTTACTTTAACCGGGATCCCTCGCTGCATCATGTCCTTGGTGTATTATACGCCTGTCTCGCTGCTGTAAAATTTGTAAATCCACGCTGGATGGCAAAATCTGCTTTAGACTAAGACAGTTGGTTAGTTTAGCTGCTGGTTAGCGGTAGCTGGCTAGCTCTCGTCAATCATCTTCCACGATGTGTTGCATGAATATTGCATAACTTTATCCAATTCATCTGCCGCACTCGCAGTCTCATATGAACATCAGTGCAGCTCCTCACGGTCTTGATGCCTCGTTCCGCAGAGATTATCTTGGGACACAACAATCCACGTGATCGGTGGCTACAATTGCGGCTACAACTGTGCATATGCGCAGTAAGTCAAAATGGCTGCGGTAGTAAACAAAGCATTGCACCTCTTGTCAGAAGAAAATACGTACAGTGGGTACGGAAATATTCAGACCCCCTTAAATTTTTCACTCTTTGTTATATTGCAGCCGTTTGCTAGAATGATTTGTTCATTTTTTCCCTCATTAATGTACACACAGCACCCCATATTAACAGAACAAAAGTAGCTACGCACCTGTCTTTATAAGACCTTACCGCTCACAGAGCATGTCAGAGCAATTGAGAATCATGAGGTCAAAGGAACTGCCTGAAGAGCTCAGAGACAGAATTGTGGCAAGGCACAGATCTGGCCAAGGTTACAACAAAAAATCTGCTTCACTTAAGGTTCCTAAGAGCACAGTAGCCTCCATAATCCTTAAATGGAAGCCCATTTTGGACGACTATAACCCTTCCTAAAGCTGGCCGTCCGGCCAAACTGAGCAATCGGGGGAGAGAGATGAAGAAGAATCCAAAGATCACTGTGGCTGTTCTCAAGAGATGCAGTCGGGAGATGGGAGAAAGTTCTAGAAAGTCAACCATCACTGCAGCCCTCCACCAGTCGAGGCTTCATGGCAGAGTGGCCCGACGGAAGCGTCTCCTCAGTGCAAGACACATGAAAGCCCGTATGGAGTTTACTAAAAAAAAACAACAACAACAAAACACTTGAAGGACTCCAAGATAGTGAGAAATAAGATTCTCTGGTCTGATGACACCAAGATAGAATTTTCTGGCCTTATTTCTAAGCGATATGTGTGGAGAAAGCCAGGCACTGCTCATCACCTGTCCAATACAGTCCCAACAGTGAAGGATGGTGGTGGCAGCATCATGCTGGGGGTGTGTGTTTTTCAGCTGCACGGACAGGAAGACTGGTTCCAATCGAAGGAAAGATTAATGCGGCCAAGTACGGGGATATCCTGGACGAAAACCTTCTCCAGAGTGCTCAAGGACCTCAGACTGGACCGAAGGTTCACCTTCCAACAAGACAATGACCCTAAGCACACAGCTAAAATAACAAAGGAGTGGCTTCAGAACAACTCCGTGACTGTTCTTCAATGACCAGCCAGAGCCCTCACTTCAACCCAATTGAGCATCTCTGGAGAGACCTGAAAATGGCTGTCCACCAACGTTCACCATCCAACCTGACAGAACTGGAGAGGATCTGCAAGGAGGAATGGCAGAGGATCCCCAAATCCAGGTGTGAAAAATTGTTGCATCATTCCCAAAAAGACTCATGGCTGTTTTAGCTCAAAAGGGTGCTTCTGCTAAATACTGAGCAAAGGGTCTGAATATTTATGGCTGTGTGATATTTCAGTTTTTCTTTTTTAATAAATATGCGAAAATTTCAACAATTAAGTTTTTTCCCCCTGTCAACATGGAGTGCTGTGTGTACATTTAATGAGGGAAAAATGAACTTAAATGATTTAAGCAAATGGCTGCAATATTACAAAGAGTGAAAAATGTAAGGGGGTCTGAATACTTTCCGTACCCACTGTACTTTGATTTATTTTCATTCGAATGCGAAAATTATGATTTGTGATTCGTTTTGGATGAGTACTTGTACCGCATAGGTAGAGGGGCATTCTTGATTTTGGGCGTGTGTTTTATACTCAAGAACATATTATACATGAGAAATTACGGTAAATTCACCTGTAAAGGTGAGAGTGCATCTTAGGTTTGTCATGAAAGTTCACCTAAAAGCCAATATCCCAAACTTTTTGTACCCGCCTGTTTTTACACACTTTTTCTGAATATGTGAGCTAATGGAAGGTCACTGAATTTCCCCATCTGGATGAATAAGGTCTCGCCATATTTCTCTCTTTCTATTTACCAACCAGGATGGGAGGAGGAGATGGTGAGCAGCCCCAGCATACTGCGCCTCATCTTCCAGGGACGCTTCCTCCATGGCAACGTGACCCTCGGAGGTGAGACTTGCTCGCTTTCTTGAATGCAAACTAAAATAACGTGTCCCTCGTTTTTTTTTTCCTGCTGCTTACCTTTCGCTAAAAAGTACAAAAGCATGGTGTTTTTATTACAGCGCTGAAGTTGCCTCCAGGCCGAACTACCGTCATGCACCTGGTTGCCAGGGAGACGCTTCCAGAGCCCAACTCTCACGGTGAGCACGCGAAATAGATGAGTGTGGTGCGCCTCCATGACTTTGGGCTGGACTTAATTCCCATGTTACACGGCGTCGTCAACCAACGTCTCGCTGCTGTTCTTGGCTTGATCTCATTTCCTTATTTGCACTCTCCTGGGTCCGCTTATCCTCAGTTCAACCTGATCTCCTCCCATCGGAGACGACAATAAGGAGATTACTTGAGGAGAGAGACTATATACACCACTGTTCAAAAGCAAAAAGATTTGCCTTGTAAATATGAAACAGGTTTAACATTCATGATCTTCAGCCTTGAATGACTGTCACGTTTTAGCTGCCATGTCTTTTTCTTTGTTTTTCTTTTTGGTTTGAGATGGCTTACTTTAACCAGGGTCCCTCGCCATACCTTGGCCACAGGTAGAATCCCGGGTCTCTCTTGCGCTCGGCAGTGCCATAAATCCTCGCGAACCGGACCAGGCTGCCGCCTTTCCAGCCAGCCTGCTGCTCCTTGGCCTGCCGGCCACCTAACTGCTCGAGCTTCATGCTGTGTTGGATCAACTTTCTCGCATTAAATCTGCCGACATGCCGCGGTAGCCTTCTCCAGCAGTGGCTCCCGTTGTGGCGCTTCCATATTATCCATGCAGCTCATTGGAGGGCTATGCTAAACGCAAGCCTTCTTCCTTCAGCACATTGCTTCTGTTTTTAAAAACAAACTTTATGGAGATCTTGGTGAAGCTGCAACGCGTACATCCTCAGAAGCGAACTAAGTCAAAATGGTGGCGCCCGTGCGCAGCATTGAAGCGCTTGTAAACAAATTAAAAAGTATCTTATCCTTTGACTCGTTTTGATTCAAATGTGAACATTTCAGAGTCAGGATTTTTTTTTATTGTCATTGGGATTTGTGAGTCAATCGGAATCTCCACTGATTCGCTCATAGCGTTAATATTTCAAGAGGCTGTTTATTACAGCGTTGAAGTTGCCCCCAGGCCGAACCACCGTCATGCACCTGGTCGGCAAGGAAACGCTTCCGGAGCCCAACTCTCATGGTGAGCACAAGAAATAGATCAGTGTGTGGTATATTATATTTCGAGAGGCTGGTCCTGCCCTCCCAGTCAATCTCTTCAACGTAACCGGCAAGCACTGTTCATCGCTCGCACACATTTTGATGACATTGACTGCAATTAATGGCTATGTAATCCACCGTTACCTTATAAATTATAAATATAGTTAAGTATTGATATGAACCGCAACACATGTACGCTTTAATATACTGCACGTGTGTACGCAGGGGTGGGCGGCGGCCGCCCGGCTGCTCGCTCGCTCAAAAACCGGAAATGCACTGCAGCAGTGTGTGAAAGCTTATGTTTACGAAGTCATCCTCCGCGAAGCGGGCCCGAGCACAGCACAGTTCTGGTTGTGAAATGATTAGGATTAATAAACTGGAGCCATTTATTCCTCAACTCGTCTGAGTTTGCCAGGTGGTGCAAAGCTTAGAACAAGACGCAGCAAAGAAAATTCATTTATATAGCGCATTTCATACACAAGGTAACCAATGGTTACGAAATAATTCCTTTCCTCCAGGTAAGACCTGGACCATTCAAGGACTGTTCCGTTTAGTCCTACCCACGTTTCTAACCCGTTCAGCACTATATTATGATTTACCGTATCAAAAGCCGCATTGATATCCAAGACCGTAATTGACACCTTTCCCGAGTCAGTATTCAACCTTCAGCACTTTGATAAGAGAAGATTCTGTACTGTAATGAGTTCTGAAACGTGGTTTGAAATTTGTCAAAAAGTCCATTTAACTTCTCGAAATTGCTGAGTTGATTAAAAATAACTTTCTCGACAATCTTTGCTATGAAAGCGAGATTTGAGATGGCTCGATAGTTTGCTAACGTGGAAGCGTCCAGCGTTCTATTTTTTTTTTAGAAGCGGCTTAATGGCAGCTACTTTAAGAGTTTTAGGAAACCCGTCTGACTGAAGTGAGCAATTGATTATTTGCTGCAAATCAGCGAGCACAGACTTCGCAGCAGCTTTGAAAATGTCAGACGGTGTTGAGTCAAGACGGCTTGTTGATCTGAAACCATCAACGAGCTGTCTTGACTCAGTACCATCTGACTTTTTCGAAACTATTGCTGCACAGTTCTTTTGGTCCACTTGATCAAATTCTCACATGGTAATAGAGTTTTTCCTGGGTGTCTTCAGATGTAGCATCATTGTGTCATTTTGCTGATTTGTGCTGATGTTTAACCTGATGGATTGTATTTTATTTCACTAAAATAACAAGGAAATGTATTGCATTTATCTGCTGTGAGGAGTTTTGGAGCTATCTGATTGGGGCGTGGGGGTTGTTAGCTTGTCAACCACGGCAAACGAGAGTGAGTATTGTTCGGGTTCTTACTGATGATTTCATAAAAGTGTTGCTGACTTTGTGGAGGTCTAGCCTATTTCTCCACTTCCGTTCTCTTTACCATGCTCCTCCACGGTGTTCTAGGTCGCCAAGATTGTCTTAGTTTTAATCGGAACGACAGCATTCATGACATTTGAGATTTTCCAGGTGAATTTATCTAAAGATTCATCAACTGTCTCAGCATGCACAGTTTGTGACACAGCTATGGTCTCCATAAACTTAGTGGCGGTACTCTCATCAACACAGCGCGTTGGTGTTCAAAGGTTACTGCATCCAATCAACAAACTGCACAGATGTCAAACTTAAACCAGGTCACAGACTCATTTTGACGTGTTTTGCATAAAACGGTAGGAAAAAAAAAAAGATTCCGATGTTATGGGACCTTTTAATTGTTGCGGCTATCCCCAATCTCATTTGTTGTTGTCTCTGCTTTCTTTTTAGGTCAACGAAACAGAGAAAAAACCACAGAGAGCAATTGCTGTCTCCTCTTGTAAGGAAACGTCCCTTCCCTACACCCCTATATAAATATATATATATATATATCTATATACACGCACACACATACACACACGCCCTCCTCTTGCCGGTCGTCCTGTCAGCGGTGGACTAAATCACTGGAAGTATAGTTGTTGTTGTTTTATGTCCTGTCGGAGGCTTTTTCGTGCCAACGCATCCATGCAAAACACTTCTCCAAACATGTCAACATAAACAACATCAACATTTGTGCCCTCACTGAACCGCTGGACACACACACACACACACGCACACTTGAATAGAGCCCGGATGCTTTTGTGGATGCCCAGCTCTGACTGAACGCTGTTAACCCCTTAATGGACTTAACCAACCAGTTTAATGGCAAGTGTGTGTTGTTGTTGTTGTTCCTCCTCCTCCGTGGATATTTTCCTCCCGTCAGAGGAGCAAACAGAACTTGTGCCATCATTATCATCATTATCCCACGTTTCTGCCTCAGCGCCGGTGGCATCTGTGCCATGAAAATGTTTGTTTCTTTGTTCGGACCAACGGAAAAGGGCAGAGAGAAAAAAGACTTCAAGAAGGAAAAGGGCCACGCCGGTTTCAAAAGGGAACACGCTGTGTTGCTTCGGGGGTCACAGCAGGCCAGTCGAGTTGAAGATAAAGAAGAGTTCTTTGGGGACAAAATGGTTTGGGTGGGTTTGCCCTCCTGTTCATTTGAATGCTGTCTCTACTTCTCGTTTGGCTTTTATCGTGGAATCCAGTAATATCATTAATATTGAAATTTA